>NW_027468650.1:582500-595000 GCF_046254945.1 Alosa pseudoharengus
ATTTCACATGAATCTGACAAACCGTCTAGGAGGAGTATGTAAACATTGATCATGTGACATCAGTGTAATTGTCATTCTTTCTGTTGCCAGTTGGTGGCGCTATGCCAAATATGCATTATGGGCATGTGAATATCATCACTCCCATGGTATTCAAAGACCTGTGAAATTTAATTTAAAACATTTCAAGCCATGCATGGTGAATTAAGACACATTTATTGTTTATGTGGAAGGGTATTAAAATTCATAGTTTCGCCATTTCGTCAAATTACAACATATAAAAAAAAACTTCACAATTTAGAATCAGAAGCATATTGGCATCATGTATACCAACTTTCACATGAATCGGATCAATCGTCTAGGAGGAGTATGTTAAAATTGATCATGTCCACAATGCACAAAATCCCAATTACGTCACTTCCTGTGGGCGTGGCCTACCAAATGTGGTGTGTGTATCTAAAACTATATGCCAACCACAAGTCACAGTGACATAAGGGGGCGCTATGGAGTTCCTGGGCCAAGCCCAGTGCCAAGGCTTTTCCCCTGTGTATTCATAGTACTTCTTGACGTGTGTGCCAAATTGCATGTGTTGTCACCGATGGGAAGCACCTCTTTTGGCATCACAATTCATCACATTTTAGTCCGCACAAAATCCCAAATACCTCACTTCCTGTTGGGCGTGGCTAATGCATTGTACATACAAAAGTTGTTCATCTTGGGGAGATACACACACCTACCAAAAGTGATGTGTCTAGCTGAAAGTATGTGCCAACCACTGCATCAACCTCCTAAGGGGGCGCTACTGAGTCCCTGGGCCACGCCCGGGGCCAAGCTCTTGTACCTAACTGCTTTGCGTGACACCTGATGTGTGTGCCAAATTTAAAGACTTTTCACCCATCTTAACCACCTCAAAAAAGGAAAACGCTCTGAGACAAAGTTAAAATACTTACATAATAATCCTTACAAAAACAATAGGGCCTTGCACCCTTCGGTGCTCGGGCCCTAAATATTAGTGTCTACTTTATTTTTGGTCTGTTTTATTTTTCTATATTTTGTTTTAATAATATCATGCATTGTCATATTTGTATTTAGCCTGTATATCAAGTATACTGCAAAATATAATTTATTTGTGAATCCATCTGTTGCAAATCCAAACTACTAAAACAACTACTACTAAAACAAACAGCCCATTTCCTTTCCATAACTCAGCATAGCCTCATCAAGGATATTTATCGTAAATGACCCCATAACTTATTTAATTAAGGCTCTAGAGAGTACCCTGATGTCTCATAAACACCACTACACTCTAGAGAGTACCCTGATGATAAACACCACTCCACTCTAGAGTACCCCATATGTCTCATAAACACCACTCCACTCTAGAGAGTACCTTGATGATAAAAACCACTCCACTCTAGAGTACCCTGATGTCTCATAAACACCACTCCACTCTAGAGAGTACCCTGATGATAAAAACCACTCCACTCTAGAGAGTACCCTGATGATAAACACCACTCCACTCTAGAGAGTACCCTTATGTCTCATAAACACCACTCCACTCTAGAGAGTACCCTGATGTCTCATAAACACCACTCCACTCTAGAGTACCCTGATGTCTCAGTACCCTGATGATAAACACCACTCCACTCTAGAGTACCCCATATGTCTCATAAACACCACTCCACTCTAGAGAGTACCTTGATGATAAAAACCACTCCACTCTAGAGAGTACCCTGATGATAAACACCACTCCACTCTAGAGAGTACCCTTATGTCTCATAAACACCACTCCACTCTAGAGTACCCTGATGTCTCATAAACACCACTCCACTCTAGAGAGTACCCTGAGGATAAACACCACTCCACTCTAGAGAGTACCCTGATGATAAACACCACTCCACTCTAGAGTACCCCATATGTCTCATAAACACCACTCCACTCTAGAGAGTACCCTGAGGATAAACACCACTCCACTCTAGAGAGTACCCTGATGATAAACACCACTCCACTCTAGAGTACCCTGATGTCTCATAAACACCACTCCACTCTAGAGAGTACCCTGATGATAAACACCACTCCACTCTAGAGTACCCTGATGTCTCAGTACCCTGATGATAAACACCACTCCACTCTAGAGAGTACCCTGATGATAAACACCACTCCACTCTAGAGAGTACCCTTATGTCTCATAAACACCACTCCACTCTAGAGTACCCTGATGTCTCATAAACACCACTCCACTCTAGAGAGTACCCTGAGGATAAACACCACTCCACTCTAGAGAGTACCCTGATGATAAACACCACTCCACTCTAGAGTACCCCATATGTCTCATAAACACCACTCCACTCTAGAGAGTACCCTGAGGATAAACACCACTCCACTCTAGAGAGTACCCTGATGATAAACACCACTCCACTCTAGAGTACCCTGATGTCTCATAAACACCACTCCACTCTAGAGAGTACCCTGATGATAAACACCACTCCACTCTAGAGTACCCTGATGTCTCAGTACCCTGATGATAAACACCACTCCACTCTAGAGAGTACCCTGATGATAAACACCACTCCACTCTAGAGAGTACCCTTATGTCTCATAAACACCACTCCACTCTAGAGTACCCTGATGTCTCATAAACACCACTCCACTCTAGAGAGTACCCTGAGGATAAACACCACTCCACTCTAGAGAGTACCCTGATGATAAACACCACTCCACTCTAGAGTACCCCATATGTCTCATAAACACCACTCCACTCTAGAGAGTACCCTGAGGATAAACACCACTCCACTCTAGAGAGTACCCTGATGATAAACACCACTCCACTCTAGAGTACCCTGATGTCTCATAAACACCACTCCACTCTAGAGAGTACCCTGATGATAAACACCACTCCACTCTAGAGTACCCTGATGTCTCAGTACCCTGATGATAAACACCACTCCACTCTAGAGAGTACCCTGATGTCTCATAAACACCACTCCACTCTAGAGAGTACCCTGATGATAAAAACCACTCCACTCTAGAGAGTACCCTGATGTCTCATAAACACCACTCCACTCTAGAGTACCCCATATGTCTCATAAACACCACTCCACTCTAGAGAGTACCCTGATGTCTCATAAACACCACTCCACTCTAGAGAGTACCCTGATGATAAACACCACTCCACTCTAGAGTACCCTGATGTCTCATAAACACCACTCCACTCTAGAGTACCCTGAGCTCAGCTATCCTCTGTAAACAACTGGCTGACTGACAATATGCTGTCCTTACACTTTGGTAAGATGGAGGCCATTTTGTTCAGCTCAAAATACAGACTGAGTAGATGCTCTGAATTTAGGGTCATTCTGAATAATGTTGTGGTCAGGGCAAAAGCGTCAGTAAAATACCTGGGTTGCATCCTACAAAACAACCTGGATGGCAGGAATATGGTCAACAAGGTCCTGAGTAAAGTCACCGGCCTCACAAAGTGTTTAGCCAGAAACTCCACATTTTTAGATAGGTCAACAATGATCATTTTAGCTAACTCCTTCATATTAAATCAGCGGTTGTCAAACTGGGGTACGCGTACCCCCAGGGGTACGTGGACTGATTTCAGGGGGTACGCGAAAAAAGATCTAAGTCATAGCCTACAGTATGCTTTTTCAAACATTTTCTCTATCCCATGTTGATAACTTAACTTCCGCATTTGCACTGCACATTAAAAACGTATTTTCTACGCATTAACAAAATATTTGAGAGTGGAGACAGAGAGAGTAAAACAGCGTTTCTCAAACTGTGGGTCGCAACCCACTACTGGGTCGCGGAGACATGCCAGGTGGGGCGCGAACTGACGTGAAAAACAGGAGTTGTATTTATTTATTTTTTTATCTGTAGCCTAGGCCCAGGTAGCACCCGATGCGCAATGGACGCACTGTGTTATTCATAGGGAAGCGCTCGTGTCAAGGCAGCTTAGTTAGTCCCGACCTGAATTAGATTTTGAACGAGGTTGTGAGAATGGTGAATTTCATCAAGACCCGGCCCTTAAAAGCGTGTCTATTCTCCTCACTTTGAGACGAGATGGGAGCTGACCAAAAGGCTGTACTGTTTCACAGCGAGGCAAGGTGGCTTTCCCGAGGTAAAGTGCTGTCGCGTGTTTGAGCTCCGAGTCGCCTCTTCTTGGAGGAAGAGCGCATGTTTGAATCTGCAAGCACGTTCACTAATGAACATTTCTTGACGAAGCTGGCCTATCTTAGCGATATATTTGGAAAGCTCAATGAGTTAAATCTCCAGTTACAAGGCAAAGACAAGCACCAGATAAGATCACTGCATTCAACAAGACGATTGTGTGTGAGATTAGGTGCAGATCTATTTAAAATCATTATATTCCGCACATTTGTAGGCCTATCATAGCCTATGTTGACTATTGATGATATTTGTATCATATGTTTATGATCCTATTCACTATTCTCGACAAAATTGATAAAAATAAATATTAATAAAACAATTTAAAAAAACCTTGTTAACAATTGGTGGTGTTGGGGGTATCCGGAAGATCATAATGTCTCTGGGGGTACATGCCTGTTAAAAGTTTGGGAACCACTGTATTAAATGACTAACAAACCGACTAAAAGGGAGGCTGCAAACAGCCCAGAATAAACTAATAAGGCTAATTCTGTGGGCTCATATAGGTAGGTCACTAATAAGGGTCATTCTGTGGGTTCATATAGGTAGGTCACTAATAAGGCTAATTCTGTGGGCTCATATAGGTAGGTCACTAATATATATATAGTATAGTATAAGTATATATACCATATAATAAGGGTCATTCTGTGGTCTCATATAGGTAGGTCACTAATAAGGGTCATTCTGTGGTCTCATATAAATAGGTCACTAATAAGGGTCGTTATAGGTAGGTCACTAATAAGGGTCATTCTGTGGGCTCATATAGGTAGGTCACTAATAAGCGTCATTCTGTGGGCTCATATAGGTAGGTCACTAATAAGGGTCATTCTGTGGTCTCATATAAATAGGTCACTAATAAGGGTCGTTATAGGTAGGTCACTAATAAGGGTCATTCTGTGGGCTCATATAGGTAGGTCACTAATAAGGGTCATTCTGTGGGCTCATATAGGTAGGTCACTAATAAGCGTCATTCTGTGGGCTCATATAGGTAGGTCACTAATAAGGGTCATTCTGTGGGCTCATATAAATAGGTCACTAATAAGGGTCGTTATAGGTAGGTCACTAATAAGGGTCATTCTGTGGGCTCATATAGGTAGGTCACTAATAAGGGTCATTCTGTGGGCTCATATAGGTAGGTCACTAATAAGGGTCATTCTGTGGGCTCATATAGGTAGGTCACTAATAAGCGTCATTCTGTGGGCTCATATAGGTAGGTCACTAATAAGCGTCATTCTGTGGGCTCATATAAATAGGTCACTAATAAGGGTCGTTATAGGTAGGTCACTAATAAGGGTCATTCTGTGGGCTCATATAGGTAGGTCACTAATAAGGGTCATTCTGTGGGCTCATATAGGTAGGTCACTAATAAGGGTCATTCTGTGGGCTCATATAGGTAGGTCACTAATAAGGGTCATTCTGTGGGCTCATATAGGTAGGTCACTAATAGGCGTCATTCGGTGGGCTCATATAGGTAGGTCACTAATAAGGGTCATTCTGTGGGCTCATATAGGTAGGTCACTAATAATCGTCATTCTGTGGGCTCATATAGGTAGGTCACTAATAAGGGTCATTCTGTGGGCTCATATAGGTAGGTCACTAATAAGGGTCATTCTGTGGGCTCATATAGGTAGGTCACTAATAAGGGTCATTCTGTGGGCTCATATAGGTAGGTCACTAATAAGGGTCATTCTGTGGGCTCATATAGGTAGGTCACTAATAAGGGTCATTCTGTGGGCTCATATAAATAGGTCACTAATAAGGGTCGTTATAGGTAGGTCACTAATAAGGGTCATTCTGTGGGCTCATATAGGTAGGTCACTAATAAGGGTCATTCTGTGGGCTCATATAGGTAGGTCACTAATAAGGGTCATTCTGTGGGCTCATATAGGTAGGTCACTAATAAGCGTCATTCTGTGGGCTCATATAGGTAGGTCACTAATAAGCGTCATTCTGTGGGCTCATATAAATAGGTCACTAATAAGGGTCGTTATAGGTAGGTCACTAATAAGGGTCATTCTGTGGGCTCATATAGGTAGGTCACTAATAAGGGTCATTCTGTGGGCTCATATAGGTAGGTCACTAATAAGGGTCATTCTGTGGGCTCATATAGGTAGGTCACTAATAAGCGTCATTCTGTGGGCTCATATAGGTAGGTCACTAATAAGGGTCATTCTGTGGGCTCATATAGGTCCCATATAGGTCTGATAGGGTAATAAGGGTCAACTGGCTCCCTGTTGAGTCTCGTGTTGTTATGTCCAGGCTGACCGTGATCCATAAAATGTTGTTTGGTCTTGTCCCAATTTTTTTACCGTGTCTTATTACTAAGGTAAAAAACACACACAATATTTGCACTCGTGGCAACATATCAGATCTGCGTCCTTATAAATGTAAGACATTGTTAGGGAAAGGAACCTTTTAGGGAAAGGAACCTTTGCCTATATAGGTGCAGTTAAGTGGAACCGGCAAATTAAAGTAATTTCCAGCCTGAACTCGTTTAAACAGAGAATCAAGGCCTGGGGCCTCATGTACAAAGACTTGCGTGGATTTCATACTAAAACATTGCGTACGTGCAAACCTGAAAAGTAGCGTACGCACAAAAAAATCCTGATGTATGAAACTGTGCGTACGCAGCATTCCACGCAGCTTTTCTTTGTACATCCCAATTAACGTGAAATTAAGCGCACATGCACGAGCATTACACTCCACCCTCTCTCCTCCCTCAATCACACTCATTTTAATATGCTAACTAGAAGGCCACTCGAGAGCGCAGACCTCCGCGAAGACAAAATAGCCAATCCCGCAATATTAATAACAATGAAAACTCATTTGTGGATCCATACTCGAACCTGCTCCAAAGTTTAATAATTAAAATCATCAAATTAATAAAAAAAGTGCGAATGCGAGGTACAAGTGTTTATCTGACGAAATGGCAAGAATCTTACGTCTTTATCATCTGTAATTAATAACAAACAAAAAACAGTAGTGGCAGAGCATAACACTAGCAGTGGCAGCTATAGGGTCATAGACTGCGGCAGAATTATTGGTCAGTCTGCAAGTAGGTGACAGGGTTCGCATAACTGGGTTTGATGCATTTGAACCATTACCACACAACTGCATTAATTAAAAAAAACATTAACTCAATCGTGTCCAAGTAGGCTACCACGCATCACACACTCAAGGTGAAATAAACAAAGTTGATCCAGGCCACATTGCCACAACATTACGATTTTTGGATCATATCCCTATATTTGCACACAAGTGTGACAACAATAATGCGAATGCTTACTCGAGGAAAGTCAAAGTATCCTATGCAGTCAATCACACTAAGGGAAATAGAAATATTCGCGCTTATTAGTCAGCCTATCTATTCACATGCATGATCCTGTCCCATATGTATTTCTTTCAAATGAAAACTATCGGAGATATGAAGGGAAAACACTCGGCACATTTTAAGGCATGGGCAAATGCGTGAAGCCGACCCCATTTGTTTTGTGGAAAGCTCTTCAAAATCTGAAATGTTTGATAAGCCAGTCATCAACAATCGTGTAACCAAATATCTGGGCTGTGTAGGCTATGTTTCACATTCCCTTTTAATTCTTATCCTCTAATAAGTCTCAGTTGTCATCATAGATAGGTTGTTGCATAGTAGAATTTGCGCATGTTGCATGTCCAAATTTAGAAACATAGGCCTATTTTCGAAGTGTTATCATTTTTAATAACCCACGTTTCACAATACTGTGCAAATAAAGGCTCGCGATCAACTAATGTGGTTGCGCTGCATTGCCTCTAAGTGTTGCCAACTGACGATACACATTGGAAATGTGCGTACGCCAGACATGAAGTTTGCGTGGAGGACCGCACATTCTCACGTTCAAGTCAGTCTTCGTACATCCGGACGTGAGCGTGAGAAGTGACGTACGCAGCATTTTTGTGCGTACGCAAGCTTTGTACATGAGGCCCCTGGTTACTAGCGAGGGTAGGTTCAATGTTATGCCAAGGCCTGGTTACTAGCGAGGGTAGGTAGAATGTTATGTCAAGGCCTGGTTACTAGCGAGGGTAGGTAGAATGTTATGCCAAGGCCTGGTTACTAGCGAGGGTAGGTTAAATGTTATGTCAAGGCCTGGTTACTAGCGAGGGTAGGTTCAATGTTATGTCAAGGCCTGGTTACTAGCGAGGGTAGGTTCAATGTTATGTCAAAGCCTGGTTACTAGCGAGGGTAGGTAGAATGTTATGCCAAGGCCTGGGGCCTCATGTACAAAGACTTGCGTGGATTTCATACTAAAACATTGCGTACTTGAAAACCTGAAAAGTAGCGTACGCACAAAAAAATCCTGATGTATGAAACTGTGCGTACGCAGCATTCCACGCAGCTTTTCTTTGTACATCCCAATTAACGTGAAATTAAGCGTACATGCACGAGCATTACACTCCACCCTCTCTCCTCCCTCAATCACACTCATTTTAATATGCTAACTAGAAGGACATTCGAGAGCGCAGACCTCTGCGAAGACAAAATGGCCTATCCCGCAATATTAATAACAATGAAAACTCATCTGTGGATCCATTCATACTCAAACCTGTTGCAATTTGCAAAGTTTAATAATTGAAATCATCAAATGAATAAAAATGTTTATTTCCAGCGAATGCGAGGTAGAAGTGTTTATCTGACGAAATGGCAAGAATCTTATGTCTTTATCATCTGTAATTAATTAATAACAAAACAAAAACAGTAGTGGCAGAGCGTGGCAGAAATATTGGTCAGTCTGCAAGTAGGTGACAGGGTTCGCATAACTGGGTTGAATGCATTTGGACCATGACAACATAACTGCATTTATTAAAAAATCATTAAATAAATCGTGTCCAAGTACCACGCATCGTGCACCCGAATGGAATAAACTCAGTTGATCCAGGCCACCTCGCCACAACATTACGATTTCTGGATCATATCCCTATATTTGCACACAAGTGTGACAATAATGCGAATGCTTACTCAAGGAAAGTCAAAGCAACCATGCAGTCAATCAGGGAAATATCTTATATTCGCACTTATTAGTCAGCCTATCTATTCACATGCATCCTGTCCCATATGTATTTCTTTTTAAATGAAAACTATCGGAGATATGAAGGGAAAACACTCGGCAAATGTTAAGGCATGGGCAAATGCGTGAAGCCGACCCCATTTATCACAGGTTTTGTGGAAAGCTCTTCAGAATCTGAAACGTTTGATAAGCCAGTCATCAACAATCGCGTAACCAAATATCGGGGCTGTGTAGGCTGTTTCACATTCCCTTTTAATTCTTATCCTCTAATAAGTCTACAGTTGTCATCATAGATAGGTTGTTGCATAACTTAGTAGAATTTGCGCATGTTGCATGTCCAAATTTAGAAACATAGGCCTATTTTCGAAGTGTTATCATTTTTAATAACCCACGTTTCACAATATACTGTGCAAATAAAGGCCTAGACTCACGATCAACTAATGTTGTTGCGCTGCATTGCCTCTAAGTGTCGCCAACTGACGATAGGCCTACACATTGGAAATGTGCGTACGCCAGACATGAAGTTTGCGTGGAGGACCGCACATTCTCACGTTCAAGTCAGTCTTCGTACATCCGGACGTGAGCGTGAGAAATGGCGTACGCAGCATTTTTGTGCGTACGCAAGCTTTGTACATGAGGCCCCTGGTTACTAGCGAGGGTAGGTTCAATGTTATGTCAAGGCCTGGTTACTAGCGAGGGTAGGTTCAATGTTATGTCAAGGCCTGGGGCCTCATGTACAAAGACTTGCGTGGATTTCATACTAAAACATTGCGTACGCGCAAACCTGAAAAGTAGCGTACGCACAAAAAAATCCTGATGTATGAAACTGTGCGTACGCAGCATTCCACGCAGCTTTTCTTTGTACATCCCAATTAACGTGAAATTAAGCGTACATGCACGAGCATTACACTCCACCCTCTCTCCTCCCTCAATCACACTCATTTTAATATGCTAACTAGAAGGACATTCGAGAGCGCAGACCTCTGCGAAGATAAAATGGCCTATCCCGCAATAACAATGAAAACTCATCTGTGGATCCATTCATACTCAAACCTGTTGCAATTTGCAAAGTTTAATAATTGAAATTATCAAATGAATAAAAAAGTTTATTTCCAGCGAATGCGAGGTAGAAGTGCTTATCTGACGAAATGGCAAGAATCTTATGTCTTTATCATCTGTAATTAATTAATAACAAAACAAAAACAGTAGTGGCAGAGCGTGGCAGTGGCTAGGCTGACACCGTGGCAGAATTATTGGTCAGTCTGCAAGTAGGTGACAGGGTTCGCATAACTGGGTTGAATGCATTTGGACCATGACAACATAACTGCATTTATTAAAAAATCATTAAATAAATCGTGTCCAAGTACCACGCATCGTGCACCCGAATGGAAAAAACTCAGTTGATCCAGGCCACCTCGCCACAACATTACGATTTCTGGATCATATCCCTATATTGGCACACAAGTGTGACAATAATGCGAATGCTTACTCATGGAAAGTCAAAGTAGCCATGCAGTCAATCAGGGAAATAACTTATATTCGCACTTATTAGTCAGCCTATCTATTCACATGCATGATCCTGTCCCATATGTATTTCTTTTTAAATGAAAACTATCGGAGATATGAAGGGAAAACACTCGGCAAATGTTAAGGCATGGGCAAATGCGTGAAGCCGACCCCATTTATCACAGGTTTTGTGGAAAGCTCTTCAGAATCTGAAATGTTTGATAAGCCAGTCAACAATCGCGTAACCAAATATCTGGGCTGTGTAGGCTATGTTTCACATTCCCTTTTAATTCTTATCCTCTAATAAGTCTCAGTTGTCATCATAGATAGGTTGTTGCATAGTAGAATTTGCGCATGTTGCATGTCCAAATTTAGAAACATAGGCCTATTTTCGAAGTGTTATCATTTTTAATAACCCACGTTTCACAATACTGTGCAAATAAAGGCTCGCGATCAACTAATGTGGTTGCGCTGCATTGCCTCTAAGTGTTGCCAACTGACGATACACATTGGAAATGTGCGTACGCCAGACATGAAGTTTGCGTGGAGGACCGCACATTCTCACGTTCAAGTCAGTCTTCGTACATCCGGACGTGAGCGTGTCAAGGCCTGTTCACTAGCGAGGGTAGGTAGAATGTTATGCCAAGGCCTGGTTACTAGCGAGGGTAGGTAGAATGTTATGTCATTGATTATCAGACACACTGTGAGTGTCCTGTCCTGCTGAAAAAAAACAGCTAGAAATCAGCTTATGCTGGTAGCTGGTTTTAGCTGGTATTAGCTGGTCCTTGCTGGCTTTCTTCCAGCTCTTGCTGGTCTTTGCTGGTGTAGCTGGTTGGGCCACCAGCTGGCTATGCTGGCGTGACCATCTGAGGAAGCTGGTCATGCTGGTGTGACCAGCCTATCTTGTGGGATACAGCTGGTGCAAGATGGTCATGCTGGTGACCAGCATGTCAAGCTGGTCATGCTGGTTTGCTAGAATGACCAACATAAGCTGGCATGGCCAGTTAAACCAGCACTATAGACCAGCAACACCAGCTAAAATGACCAGCTTGAGGTGGTACGACAAGCAAAACCAGCTGAATTACCATCATAAGCTGGGAAAACCAGCTGAAGGTATGTTTTCGCAAGAGTTTTGCTGGTCTTGCAGGTCAACCATCATAGGGTGGTCAAACAAGCTGGTTAACAAGCTGGTCATCCAGCAAACCACCTTTTTTCAGCAGGGTGGTGTAATGTGTTGAGGATCCAGCAAACCACCTTTTTTCAGCAGGGTGGTGTAATGTGTTGAGGATCCAGCAAACCACCTTTTTTCAGCAGGGTGGTGTAATGTGTTGAGGATCCAGCAAACCACCTTTTTTCAGCAGGGTGGTGTAATGTGTTGAGGATCCAGCAAACCACCTTTTTTCAGCAGGGTGGTGTAATGTGTTGAGGATCCAGCAAACCACCTTTTTTCAGCAGGGTGGTGTAATGTGTTGAGGATCCAGCAAACCACCTTTTTTCAGCAGGGTGGTGTAATGTGTTGAGGATCCAGCAAACCACCTTTTTTCAGCAGGGTGGTGTAATGTGTTGAGGAGCACAATCTGGACTTTATTGTGTTTTTATTCTTGATTGTATCTGATGTCTTTGCATGTGTAAGGTATTCTTGATACAATTAAACACATCAAATAAAAATATATTTATAAATATTATTCTTGATAATGTAGGCCTGAATGTGTTTGTTAGTTCATGACTGAAGAGGCCTTATGCCTTTATGTAGTAAGGGGTGAGGGGCTTTTCATTTCAAACAGGCTG
>NW_027468650.1:607500-610000 GCF_046254945.1 Alosa pseudoharengus
CGCAAGAAATTTGCTGGTCTAGCTGGTCAACCATCATAGGGTGGTCAAACAAGCTGGTTAACAAGCTGGTCAACCAGCAAACCATCTTTAGCTGGTCAGGCTGGTTTTTTCAGCAGGGAGATCATCGGAGCAATGTTAACAAGTATGTGGCGACATATTGCCGGTGTAAAACAGCCAGTCAAAAGAAATGCCGAAAATAATCATACAACTGCCCTACTGAAAAAACCAGCCTGACCAGCTAAAGGTGGTTTGCTGGTTGACCAGCTTGTTGACCAGCTTGTTTGACCACCATATGATGGTTGACCAGCTAGACCAGCAAATCTCTTGCGAAAACATACTTTCAGCTGGTTTACCCACCTAACGATGGTAATTCAGCTGGTTTTGCTTGTCGTACCACCTCAAGCTGGTCATTTTAGCTGGTGTTGCTGGTCTACACTGCTGGTTTAACTGGCCGTGCCAGCTTATGTTGGTCAAACCAGAATGACCATCTTACACCAACAATGTCAAGCTTGGCAGGCTGGTCACCAGCATGACCATCTTGCACCAGCTGTATCCCACACGACAGGCTGGTCAAACCAGCATGACCAGCTTCCTCAGATGGTCACGCCAGCATATCCAGCTGGTGGTCCAACCAGCTACACCAGCAAAGACCAGCAAGAGCTGGAAGAAAACCAGCAAAGACCAGCTTAAACCAGCTAAAACCAGCTACCAGCATAAGCTGGTTTCTAGCTGTTTTTTTCAGCAGGGACAACATTTATCCTGCAGAGGAGTTGCTTATATCTCGTGACAGTGCGTCTTCAGCTGTGCTCCACACGTGTCTCTCGCCTCTCCCCTAATCACTTTTAACCGTCATTACCAATTTGCAAATGATGGTGAATAACTACTCATTATGAGATGTACAGTATTTCGTAATATCTTTATTCTAATTATGTTTACCATTGTAATCGTGCAATTTGTAATGCTTTGCATGGACGTGCGCTGGTGTGCATTCATGAATGATAGAAGGATGGTGCATGCACCTGCCAATATGACTGTTGACATGCGCTCTTAAAATAGCATATGAACAACTCGCCATTGACTTCTGACCAGGTTTAGGTGGTGTATGATAGCGATTTTTAGACAATGCGCCAGGTCCCTCCCTAGGTTGTTAATTGCCACACCCCTGGGCGCAATGCTTAAAAAATTAAGGTGCAAAATAACGAATTCAACTTCGCGCTGGTGAATAACGAACTTTACGCCATGCGCTGGTGACCCAAAATACAGCCCTCAGACTTAAACACTGAGAAGTGGCGTTAAGACGCACCGGGGACTCATCACTCCACACAAATCCACCTTGGGGATCCATTTTGAATCCGATCCAGGCTGGAGAGTCATGGTAATACCTGAGACAGGTGGAGAGAGAGGAGGAGAGAAAGATGGAAAGGGGGGGGGGTCATTGGACTGCACTGATACGAAGCTGAATACACCGGGCTATCGTATGGACAGAGGGCTAACGCTAACCCACCGGACTATCGTATGGACAGAGGGCTAACCCTAACCCACCGAGCTATCGTATGGACAGAGGGCTAACCCTAACCCACCAATCTATCGTATGGACAGAGGGCTAGGGCTAACGCTAACCCTAACCTACCAGGCTATCATATGGACAGAGGTTTAGAGCTAACCCTAACGCTAACCCACCGGGCTTTCGTATGGACAGACACCACCCACCTCACCCGCAAAGCGACCACAATTGTGAGTGATGCAAGTCACCCCGCTCACAATTTGTTTGATCTACTGCCCTCTGGGAAGAGGTACAGAAGCCTGTGCTCCCACACCACCAGACTCACCAACAGCTTCATACACCAGGCTGTTAGGATGCTGAACTCTCTCCCCCCTCCACCCTCAGCTACATAACATCCTGGACTTTGGACCCACAATGGCCGCCTTGCACTACTCCACTTGCACTACTCCACTTGCACTACTCCACTTGTACACTTGCACACTTTGTAACTTGTTGTTGTTGTCCTGTTGTCCTGAAAACACAACACACTTCTGCTGCTCTTACATAACTTGCACCACTATGCCACTTGCTTACTTAGGTCAAACAGAACTACCTCAGCCATTTATTGGCCGGACTTTGAACTATTATATTGACTGTCTACTGTATGCACAACTGCACAATTTCAACCCAATTTTGCTGCTCTTATTTCTTCATTATGTGCCTTCTTATTTACTTTTTATTGTTTACTTGAATGTTATGTTTGTCTGTGGACTTAATTGGTAAAATTATGTCTTGTCGCCACCGTGGGATTGTGAGAAACGTAATTTCGATCTCTTTGTATGTCTTGGCATGTGAAGAAATTGACAATAAAGCAGACTTTGACTTTGAGATATCACTTTAGTTTTGAAATGTTTTCAAGAACAGAATAGTGCAGATGTAGCCACCATATACGATGCCTCATAACAGAGACAAGACAGAGAGGGAAGGAGGGAGAGAGAGAGAGGGAGGTATACTAAT
>NW_027468650.1:615000-622500 GCF_046254945.1 Alosa pseudoharengus
GAACCGTTGTGGCTGTGTGAAGGTCCAGCACTGCGTCTCACCCTCTTATTTTGTTTGTAACAGTTTTGTCTTCAAGTATCCTAGACATAGAATGCAAAACTTCTAAGTTCTGTCAGGTACTGGAAAAGTAGACCGCACTCAGGGGCTGAATTCAAAGCTGTATTCAAAGTGCCGAGAAAGCATTACAGGCAAGACAAACAAAACTAGACAAACAAAACTAGACAAACGATTGGGGCCTAGCCCATCAGCAGTGTCTCAATTTAGAAACACGTCATTAGGCCCTAACCCTGACGCCTCTTATAACACGTCATTAGGCGCTGACACGTCACCAATCACCAAGAGTCTTAGTGAACTACTCAATCACCAAGAGTGTTAGTGAACTACTCAATCACCAAGAGTGTTAGTGAACTACTCAATCACCAAGAGTGTTAGTGAACTACTCAATCACCAAGAGTGTTAGTGAACTACTCAATCACCAAGAGTCTTAGTGAACTACTCAATCACCAAGAGTGTTAGTGAACTACTCAATCACCAAGAGTCTTAGTGAACTACTCAATCACCAAGAGTGTTAGTGAACTACTCAATCACCAAGAGTCTTAGTGAACTACTCAATCACCAAGAGTGCTAGTGAACTACTCAATCACCAAGAGTGTTAGTGAACTACTCAATCACCAAGAGTGTTAGTGAACTCAATCACCAAGAGTGTTAGTGAACTACTCAATCACCAAGAGTGTTAGTGAACTCAATCACCAAGAGTCTTAGTGAACTACTCAATCACCAAGAGTGTTAGTGAACTACTCAATCACCAAGTCTTAGTGAACTACTCAATCACCAAGAGTGTTAGTGAACTACTCAATCACCAAGAGTCTTAGTGAACTACTCAATCACCAAGAGTGTTAGTGAACTACTCAATCCCCAAGAGTGTTAGTGAACTACTCAATCACCAAGAGTGTTAGTGAACTACTCAATCACCAAGAGTTTTAGTGAACTACTCAATCACCAAGAGTGTTAGTGAACTACTCAATCACCAAGAGTGTTAGTGAACTCAATCACCAAGAGTGTTAGTGAACTACTCAATCACAGACATCCCAAGTCTCCCGGAAGTTCCGGGAGTCTCCCGTATATTGTTAGCGGCTCCCTGACGCCCGCAAATTAGATAAAATCTCCCGGAATCTAGAGTGAGCGATCAAGAGCGAGCATTCGAGACCGCATGTGCATCTGAGTGTAGCGCGCACACGACGGGAGAGAGAGAGAGAGAGAGAGAGAGAGAGAGAGAGGGGTGGTGCGTGTGTGCATGAGCGCATCCAAGAGAGAGAGAGCATCCTGATTGGCCTGTTTCGCTAAATAAACCAATGAGTTTTCAGTGTAGGCGGGCTTTAATTGATCTCTTTTCTCCCGAACTTAATTAATCAGTTCAGTGTATGAATAAGAGCGTCATAGCAGAGTCAGTGCCTCAAAAAAAAAACGAAAATGTAGGCTACCCTTGTCTCATAAGAGTAAAAAATAATGATAGGCCTAGTCTTGCACGCTGCCCTGTTTGTAACAGTGACTTTAGCATTGCCCATGCCAAGTGAAATGATTACTAAAGACATGTTGAGGTGAGTTTAAGTGCCAATTAATGTGCATATTATTCAGGCCTATAGCCTAGATGGCTAGTTGCCAAGGCTACATGAAAACACCAAACTACCAAAATCTAAATATTTTCTATCTATAGGCCTTCCTTATTTGGTGTAGGCCGACTGACTAGGCTAGGGGGGGGGGGGGTCGTGATACCTCCCTGAAATGACTTTTTGCAGGTTGGGATGTCTGCAATCATCAAGAGTGTTAGTGAACTCAATCACCAAGAGTCTTAGTGAACTACTCAATCACCAAGAGTGTTAGTGAACTACTCAATCACCAAGAGTGTTAGTGAACTACTCAATCACCAAGAGTGTTAGTGAACTACTCAATCACCAAGAGTGTTAGTGAACTCAATCACCAAGAGTGTTAGTGAACTACTCAATCACCAAGAGTGTTAGTGAACTACTCAATCACCAAGAGTGTTAGTGAGTGTTAGTGAACTACTCAATCACCAAGAGTGTTAGTGAACTCAATCACCAAGAGTGTTAGTGAACTACTCAATCACCAAGAGTGTTAGTGAGTGTAAGTGAACTACTCAATCACCAAGAGTGAACATCAATACTGCCATAAACATTATGCAGACATGTCAATAGAGGATATTTAAAATATTGCAAATATTGAGAAAAGGGCAGGTCGCAGATAAGTAAAACACAACTCTTCATCCCGTCATGGGCATCTAATGATTCGGCTACAGAAAACATGTTAAGACCAAGTCTTCATTCATACCCATCGGATGAAAAGTTTTAAGGGTAGAGATCCAATAACATTCCCTTTGTAGCAGTTTCCTTTCTATACCCGCCCCCCCTATGTGCAGGTTTAATATGTTCTATACCCTCCACCCCCTCTATGTGCAGGTTTAATATGTTCTATACCCCCCACCCCCTCTATGTGCAGGTTTAATATGTTCTATACCCTCCACCCCCTCTATGTGCAGGTTTAATATGTTCTATACCCCCCACCCCCTCTATGTGCAGGTTTAATATGTTCTATACCCCCCCCCCCCCCTATGTGCAGGTTTAATAAGTTCTATACCCCCCCACCCCTACGTGCAGGTTTAATATGTTCTACGACTGTGAATTTAAACAAAGACAGTTTAACGGCAAAAGCACAGACTGTGACACAAACCATCCCACTGATCATCCCCCCTCTACAAGTGAGAACAGCACTTGATCATGGTTCCTCTACATAATAGAACAGCACTTGATCATGGCTCCTCTACATAATAGAACAGCACTTGATCATCCCCCCTCTACATGTGAGAACATCACTTGATCATGGTTCCTCTACATAATAGAACAGCACTGGATCATGGTTCCTCTACATAATAGAACAGCACTTGATCATCCCCCCTCTACATGTGAGAACATCACTTGATCATGGTTCCTCTACATAATAGAACATCACTTGATCATGGTTCCTCTACATAATAGAACAACACTTGATCATGGTTCCTCTACATAATAGAACAGCACTTCGAGTTGAAGATTCAGGTATACCTTATAACAGATGTGAGTTGACTTTGGTGTGTGTGTGTGTGTGTGTGTGTGTGTGTGTGTGTGTGTGTGTGTGTGTGTGTGTGTGTGTGTATGTGTGTGTACCTTATAACAGAAGTGTGAGCCGGGTTTGGGGGACCACCCGTCGTGGCATGCGAGAGGCCGTGTGGTTGGGGGCGGGACAGTGCTGGTCACTCCCTCTGCCAGCGCTTTGCAGAGGAACTTCTGTTTGGAGTCACAACTGACCACATCCCACAAGCCCGCCGACATGCCCGTCAGCATAGCCACACAACCCTGATGACGATCTACACACACACACATGCAGGCATGCACACATACACGCACACACACACACACACACACACACAACAAACACACACACACAAACGCTCAAACACACACACACATAAACAAACACACTCATAAATATTAGGGGTGTACAGATTAACCAATACGTATCAGTATCTGTTTTTAACGTGTAAGATATGGCTACATCGATACGTGAATCCCCGTATCGAAATAAAAATGACATGAACCGGTCATTTCACTGATTTAATTGTTACGAATCAGTTCCCAAACTTTTCTGCTCACTCAGACTCTGGTTTACGTTGCAAGCAGCGATAGCCTACATTCTAATGCTGTAGAGTGCACAACAATACATTCTAATGCTGTAGAGTGCACAACAATACATTCTAATGCTGTAGAGTGCGCAACAATACATTCTAATGCTGTAGAGTCTGCAACAATACATTCTAATGCTGTAGAGTGCGTTCATCTCACTTTCAATGTCAAAACAATGCATTTCAGCTACACGTGGCACAGATTTGTTACCCTGGAAATCCAGAGTTCTCGCGAGAGCACAATTTGAATTGTGTCTGCAAGAGACTCTGGCAATGAATAAGGATGCATGTTACTTTTGCCCCTTGCATTGCGGGGAACCAATCACATCGGTGTATCTGATCTGTATCTGAGGGCCAGAGGCGAGCTAAACAGATGACGACAGCGCTGCAACGTTGGAGGTCAGTAAACATTGGTCGTAGTGTTATCCAATTGCATCGAAGTCCGAAATCATTCAGAGTAAACATTGGTCTAGTGTTATCCAATTGCATGCAGTGAGATTTTCAAATGCATGCTTGGTGCCGCCCCCTCGAGTTGGGCCATTACATTGTTTGTGGCCAGACCCTTAACCTTTCTAGATTACCAGGGTCTGGATTTTCCAGGCTAGAGATTTGTGGGTAATGCAGTTCGTTTTGGGCTACATTCATTGCCCAAAGTTGTCAAAGGACCTCATTACCCATACATCTACTGCAACTTAAGCATGTGACAACTCGCTCTCAAAGAAGACATCTTGATCGCTCTGTATCGGTTGTTTGTTTGACAGTTTTACTCTTTTTTTTTAAAATCTAGCGCGAAATTGAACACTTACAAATCAGATCATTGTTGTAACCAGTGCTAGAGTCTAGCGATAATAATACATAACATTTACCAAGCTGTGAATAGGCTACTGAAGTCATGAACTCCCTCTCTCATAGCAGACACTCTGTTGGGAACAGAATGGGCTACTCAACAGGCTATCGGTGCTGTTGGGAAGAGAATAGGCTACTCAACAGGCTATCGTTGCTGTTTTGAACAGAATGGGCTACTCAACAGGCTATCGTTGCTGTTTGGAACAGAATGGGCTACTCAACAGGCTATCGTTGCTGTTGGGAATGCAAATAGGCCTACTTTATGTCTGATGAAGGGATTTCCTTAATGTTAAAGAATAATTTGGCCATTGCTACTAAAACGATGCACTAATGATTATTATTGTATTCATATTCACTCAGACTGTTGGCATTCGGTTTCTGCATATTAGGTCTACTGAACAAAATATGCCCAGAGAGTTCAGTGATATGTAGGCCTATTGTATTCTTGTAAGCTGTATGAGAAAAGGCCAAGGGTGTCTTAAGCACTGTTTTATTTTATTTCTGTATTGTCTTAACTCAACAATAGGCTACAGCTCCTTGAAAATAATCAGATACACATAACTCTATAAAATCTATAAAGTCTATAAAAATGTATTTTTATGTTGTATTTGGCTAGCCTGGTCCTTACTGCCTGTGACTACGTTTCTCTTCGTCATACAGTCTGGCACAATGTAATAATAATCTGTCTCCGTAATTGGCGGAGGCTTATTTTGAGGTTTAAAATCATTGGAGTTCCCTTAACCAATCAGCAACGTTTGGTAATGACGTATGCTGTGCGCCGGAGTTCAGGCTTACCACTTCCACTTCCAGTTCAGGCTCTTACGCTTCCCACTTCTGCTCTCAGTAGTAAACAGACCGCTGGCTAGTTTGTACCGGTTTTGAGATTGTGGTGGCAATGACTCTTCAAGATAATGGATGTTAATGACATGTGCCGATATTGTAAAGGTATTTTGAGAGTAGGGGGGAGAATAACAAGCAGCAAACTTTTATTTGAAAACAGGATATAAGTATGATAAGCACCCAACAACAGCCACAGCATCCAGTCTCCCCATTACTAACAGTCTCCCCATTACTAACAGTCTCCCCATTACTAACAGTCTCCCCATTACTAACAGTCTCCCCAGTCTCCCCATTACTAACAGTCTCCCCATTACTAACAGTCTCCTCATTACTAACAGTCTCCCCAGTCTCCCCATTACTAACAGTCTCCTCATTACTAACAGTCTCCCCATTACTAACAGTCTCCCCATTACTAACAGTCTCCCCAGTCTCCCCATTACTAACAGTCTCCCCAGTCTCCCCATTACTAACAGTCTCCCCAGTCTCCCCAGTCTCCCCATTACTAACAGTCTCCCCAGTCTCCCCATTACTAACAGTCTCCCCAGTCTCCCCAGTCTCCCCATTACTAACAGTCTCCCCAGTCTCCCCATTACTAACAGTCTCCCCAGTCTCCCCAGTCTCCCCAGTCTCCCCATTACTAACAGTCTCCCCAGTCTCCCCAGTCTCCCCAGTCTCCCCAGTACTAACGGTCTCCCCAGTCTCCCCAGTACTAACAGTCTCCCCAGTCTCCCCAGTCTCCCCATTACTAACAGTCTCCCCAGTCTCCCCATTACTAACAGTCTCCCCAGTCTCCCCAGTCTCCCCAGTCTCCCCAGTACTAACGGTCTCCCCAGTCTCCCCAGTACTAACGGTCTCCCCAGTCTCCCCATTACTAACAGTCTCCCCAGTCTCCCCAGTCTCCCCATTACTAACAGTCTCCCCAGTCTCCCCATTACTAACAGTCTCCCCAGTCTCCCCATTACTAACAGTCTCCCCATTACTAACAGTCTCCCCATTACTAACAGTCTCCCCAGTCTCCCCATTACTAACAGTCTCCCCAGTCTCCCCAGTCTCCCCAGTCTCCCCATTACTAACAGTCTCCCCAGTCTCCCCATTACTAACAGTCTCCCCATTACTAACAGTCTCCCCAGTCTCCCCAGTCTCCCCATTACTAACAGTCTCCCCATTACTAACAGTCTCCCCAGTCTCCCCAGTCTCCCCATTACTAACAGTCTCCCCAGTCTCCCCAGTCTCCCCATTACTAACAGTCTCCCCATTACTAACAGTCTCCCCAGTCTCCCCAGTCTCCCCATTACTAACAGTCTCCCCAGTCTCCCCAGTCTCCCCAGTCTCCCCAGTCTCCCCAGTCTCCCCATTACTAACAGTCTCCCCAGTCTCCCCAGTCTCCCCAGTCTCCCCATTACTAACAGTCTCCCCATTACTAACAGTCTCCCCAGTCTCCCCATTACTAACAGTCTCCCCATTACTAACAGTCTCCCCAGTCTCCCCATTACTAACAGTCTCCCCAGTCTCCCCAGTCTCCCCATTACTAACAGTCTCCCCAGTCTCCCCATTCTCCCCAGTCTCCCCAGTCTCCCCAGTCTCCCCATTACTAACAGTCTCCCCAGTCTCCCCATTACTAACAGTCTCCCCAGTCTCCCCAGTCTCCCCAGTCTCCCCATTACTAACAGTCTCCCCAGTCTCCCCAGTCTCCCCAGTCTCCCCATTACTAACAGTCTCCCCAGTCTCCCCAGTCTCCCCAGTCTCCCCAGTCTCCCCATTACTAACGGGACCATCTGATAAATCAAACTTCTCCCAAGGCCAGTTGGAAGGAGAGCTACGACGTCCTTGCTATTTATAAAATTGAAGCCTCTTGTTCCTGCTTTAATTGCGTGATGCTCTTGAGAGTTGAGACAACTTCGCGGATAGCTTCTAGCGTCTCTTCCTCCGTCACCATTGTTGCTGTGCTGTTGAACTACAAACTTCGCTGGACTACAAGCAACTCGGCAGGCGAGTTCCGTGTCATCACTCAACTGTTCGCTGAATGGCTCGGCTACACGCAAGCCGTATAATGTGGGTTGGGCCAGACTATGTGCGAGACC
>NW_027468650.1:627500-637500 GCF_046254945.1 Alosa pseudoharengus
TAATTTTTTTAGTTTTTTGCTTCAAATTGGCGCTTAAAATCGCCTGTCAGAATATATAGCCTAGAAGAGGTCCAGGGCAATTCCGCGCAAAACTGTCACATCCATATTTAGTTGGCGTTACAGACGTGACAGTTTTGCGTGGTATTGCCCCCGTATCGTTATATAAAGCTCTGTTCTCGCTGTCTAGCTTTCTCCTCTTTGAGCAATCGATGATTTGAAAATAACTTACTTATCGTTAACTTAGATAAGTTTCTCGTCCCGTCTCCTCTCCTCGCTCGTTTCAGGCTATCAGTCTCTTCTCCATAGTAGGCTACTTACTCACTGACACGACTTTATCAGAATTCACAGATTTCACTGGCTGAGTATAGCAGCAAGCGAAATGATGGTTCCTGAAGCTCTTGAAGTAGGCCTAAATGCTGTTATCCTAACCAACGAAACATTTAGCGCAGCTTTGAAATCTTACGTGAAAATCTAAATTAGGCTATTATGGTCTGGATCTGGATAGGATCACGCCACGGTCCGGAGTCGGACCGCGGTCCGCCATTTGGTGATGGCTGCTATAGCAGCATAACTAAGGCATGGTGAAGGGTAGTCAACACCAGCGCAGGTATGGTCAGTGACCACCGTCGCACGCATGACTGGGGTGCCAGTCACACAAGAACACAGCAGGGTGGTCCATTCCAAAAAACCCTGAGGTGGTTGCAGTTCCACAATGCACCATACCTAACTATGGGAGGCACTAAAGAGGTGTGTTTTAAGTCTAGACTTAAAAATAGGGAGGTTGTCTGCTAATGGAATAGAGGGAGGGAGATTATTCCAGAGGAGGGGTGTGCAGTAGCAGAAAGCTCTGCCTCCTACTGTAGTTTTTGAGATTCTTGGGATTACAAGAAGTCCAGTATTCTGTGATCGTAGTGGTCTAAGTGGGTTGTATGGGACTAGGAGGTCTTTAATATATTCAGGTGCCCGACCATTAATGGCTTTGTATGTTAGAAGTAATATTTTGAAGGCAATGCGACTTTTAACAGGTAGCCAGTATAAAGATGCTAGGATGGGGGAAATATGGTCATATGTTTTGGTCCTGGTGAGTGTGCGAGCAGAGTGTAAGAGATGGAGTGATGACGAGAGGAGGAGTGTAAGAGATGTAGTGATGACGAGAGGAAGAGTGTAAAATAGTGAGAGGAGGAGTGTAAGAGATGGAGTGATGATGAGAGGAGGAGTGTAAGAGATGTAGTGATGGAAGAGGAGGAGTGTAAGAGATGGAGTGATGAGAGGAGGAGTGTAAGAGATGGAGTGATGATGAGAGGAGGAGTGTAAGAGATGTAGTGATGGAAGAGGAGGAGTGTAAGATGGAGTGATGGAAGAGGAGTGTAAGAGATGTAGTGATGGAAGAGGAGGAGTGTAAGATGGAGTGATGGAAGAGGAGGAGTGTAAGAGATGGAGTGATGATGAGAGGAGGAGTGTAAGAGATGTAGTGATGGAAGAGGAGGAGTGTAAGAGATGGAGTGATGAGAGGAGGAGTGTAAGAGATGTAGTGATGGAAGAGGAGGAGTGTAAGATGTAGTGATGGAAGAGGAGTGTAAGAGATGGAGTGATGATGAGAGGAGGAGTGTAAGAGATGGAGTGATGGAAGAGGAGGAGTGTAAGAGATGGAGTGATGGAAGAGGAGGAGTGTAAGAGATGGAGCGATGATGAGAGGAGGAGTGTAAGAGATGGAGTGATGGAAGAGGAGGAGTGTAAGATGGAGTGATGGAAGAGGAGGAGTGCACCTTTCCCCCCATCAGCACGCAGTCCTCCAGCAGGTTGGTGGAGTGGGACGGTTCTCCTGCTGTCCACTTGGTGAAGGTCACACTGGAGCGATCTGACCACTCAAACAAGTTCTGAGTGGAGCGGTCAGTCAGCCCGATCCACAGCTCATCAGATTCCACTGGACACACACACACACACACACACACACACACACACACACAGAGAGTAAACTAAACCTTCCACAGTTGCTGTCTTTCAATTCCGAACCTATAGTGATTGGTTGGTGAACTTGGTGATTCCTGATTGGCTAGCCAAACCTGAGCATCGCCATTGGCTATTCAACAGGAAGCGCCAGAATAGTACTCAGAAAAGTACTTGTACTTGCAGAAAATGTACTTGTGTGAGCGGCAGAGATTCGTAATGGCAGAATAGTTTCATAATTGGAAGACAGTAACTGTGGAGGGTTTAGTACCTGTGGAATATATTTGTAAGTGAAGGACATATGAGTAATATTGAAAATCGTTCGTGTTATTTTTTTGTTAAATCACAAATCAGTTTTACAGTTACAAATCCTGATACACACACACACAATACATGAGACGCTTCTCATCCCTAAGGTGGTGCAAAAGTCTGTGCACCTGCAGAAAAGATTTGTAACTGTAACTGTGTGAGCGTGTGTGTGTGTGTGAGTGTGTGTGTGTGTGTGTGTGTGTGTGTGTGCTTACTGTAGCCGCTCTGTGAGATGAGAAAGCTGTGTGTGTGTGTGTGTGTGTGGTGTGTGTGTGTGTGTGTGTGGTGTGTGTGGTGTGTGTGTGTGTGTGTGTGTGTGTGTGTGTGTGTGTGCTTACTGTAGCCGCTCTGTGAGATGAGGAAGCTGTGTGTGTGTGTGTGTGTGTGTGTGTGTGTGGTGTGTGTGTGTAAGTGTGTGTGGTGTGTGTGTGTGTGTGTGTGTGTGTGTGTGTGTGTGTGTGCTTACTGTAGCCGCTCTGTGAGATGAGAAAGCTGTGTGTGTGTGTGTGTGTGTGTGTGTGTGTGTGTGTGTGTGTGCTTACTGTAGCCGCTCTGTGAGATGAGAAAGCTGTGTGTGTGTGTGTGTGTGTGGTGTGTGTGTGTGTGTGTGTGGTGTGTGTGTGTGTGTGTGTGTGTGTGTGCTTACTGTAGCCGCTCTGTGAGATGAGAAAGCTGTGTGTGTGTGTGTGTGTGTGGTGTGTGTGTGTGTGTGTGTGTGGTGTGTGTGGTGTGTGTGTGTGTGTGTGTGTGTGTGTGTGTGTGTGTGTGTGCTTACTGTAGCCGCTCTGTGAGATGAGGAAGCTGTGTGTGTGTGTGTGTGTGTGTGTGTGTGTGTGGTGTGTGTGTGTGTGTGTGTGGTGTGTGTGTGTGTGTGTGTGTGTGTGTGTGTCTGTGTGTGTGTGTGTGTGTGTGTGTGTGCTTACTGTAGCCGCTCTGTGAGATGAGGAAGCTGTGTGTGTGTGTGTGTGTGTGTGTGTGTGTGTGTGTGTGTGTGTGTGTGTGTGTGTGGTGTGTGTGTGTGTGTGTGTGTGTGTGTGTGTTTACTGTAGCCGCTCTGTGAGATGAGGAAGCTGTGTGTGTGTGTGTGTGTGTGTGTGTGTGTGTGTGTGTGTGCTTACTGTAGCCGCTCTGTGAGATGAGGAAGCTGTGTGTGTGTGTGTGTGTGTGTGTGTGTGTGTGTGTGTGTGGGTGTGTGTGTGCTTACTGTAGCCGCTCTGTGAGATGAGGAAGCTGTGTGTGTGTGTGTGTGTGTGTGTGTGTGTGTGTGTGTGTGTGTGGTGTGTGTGTGTATGTGGTGTGTGTGTGTGTGTGGTGTGTGTGTGTGTGGTGTGTGTGTGTGTGTGTGTGTGTGTGTGTGTGTGTGTGTGTGTGTGTGTGTGTGTGTGTGTGTGTTTACTGTAGCCGCTCTGTGAGATGAGGAAGCTGTGTGTGTGTGTGTGTGTGTGTGTGTGTGTGTGTGTGTGTGTGTGTGGTGTGTGTGTGTGTGTGTTTGTGTGTGTGTGTGTGCTCACTGTAGCCGCTCTGTGAGATGAGGAAGCTGTGTGTGTGTGTGTGTGTGTGTGTGTGTGTGTGTGTGTGTGTGTGTGTGTGTGTGTGTGTGTGTGTGTGTGTGTGTGTGTGTGGTGTGTGTGTGTGTGTGTGTGTGTGTTTGTGTGTGTGTGTGTGCTCACTGTAGCCGCTCTGTGAGATGAGGAAGCTGTGTGTGTGTGTGTGTGTGTGTGTGTGTGTGTGTGTGTGTGTGTGTGCTTACTGTAGCCGCTCTGTGAGATGAGGAAGCTGTGCTCCTCCACGTTTAGGACGCTGGTGAGGTCAGCCTCGTCCTTGTGGCAGGACACCAGCGCCTGGCTCCAGCTGCTCTTCTCCCGACGCAGCGAGTAGCAGTGACCGTAGTACGGAACCCATCCCGCCCCACAGTAGAACGGCTGCTGGCTCGCTGGACACAGTCACACACACACATGGACAAACACACACACACACACATTCTCATACACACGTACATGTACACACACACATACACACACGCACACACACACACACACACAGAGGAATCATCAGACATTTTTTTTCCTGTAAACCTGTAAAAATGTATCACGTTCACCCAATGAAAACATTCGGTTCTACCAGCCAATCACTAGAACTGCCCGGCAGCTACAGCGCTACACTGGGGGCATGAACATGGGGCAGCTACACTCTGGGGGCATGAACATGGGGCAGCTACAGTGCTACACTCTGGGGGCATGAACATGGGTGCTCACGAACATGCCCCCACAGTGTAGCATTGCAGCTGCTAGCAGCTCTAGCTGTTTGGCACTCTGTGACCTGGAGCAGCAGAGACGTGCAGCATGTGGCAAACCAACATGGCGACAACTCTGCCTCCCACCGCAAAGCACTGCAGTGTAAATGCTGTGTAAGGTACGCATCATCATCAAAGACTGTTCACCCAACCACAGACTGTTCACCCCAACCACAGACTGTTCACCTGTTCTCACCCCAGACTGTTCACTCCAACCACAGACTGTTCACCCCAACCACAGACTGTTCACCCTAACCACAGACTGTTCACCTGTTCTCACCCCAGACTGTTCACTCCAACCACAGACTGTTCTCACCCCAACCCCAGACTGTTCATTCCAACCCCAGACTGTTCTCACCCCAACCACAGACTGTTCACCCTAACCACAGACTGTTCACCTGTTCTCACCCCAGACTGTTCACTCCAACCACAGACTGTTCATTCCAACCCCAGACTGTTCTCACTCCAACCACAGACTGTTCATTCCAACCACAGACTGTTCACCCTAACCACAGATTGTTCACCTGTTCTCACCCCAGACTGTTCTCACCCCAACCCCAGACTGTTCACCCAACCCCAGACTGTTCACCCAACCCCAGACTGTTCTCACCCCAACCACAGACTGTTCTCACCCCAACCACAGACTGTTCACCCAACCCCAGACTGTTCACCCAACCACAGACTGTTCACCCCACTCCCTTACGGCGTTACAGATCTCGTAGCACCCAAAGCAGCAGGTTCCCTGCGGGACCACGCTGTCATCCTACTGAACTCTAGCTCTGCACCCCAGTGACAACCAACCAAGTTGCTAATAAACTGCACATATTTTCTATTTATATTATTACTGTAAACCATACCACTTTCTTAACTGTATACTATGGTCTGTACTACACTGCACCACCTGTCTATACTGTACATCACTTTTTTCTGCTTTTTGGCACTTCTGGTTGCCTCTGTACTTGTATTCTGCACAATGACAATACAGTTGAATCTAATTTAATTTAATCTAATCTAATCTAATCTAATCTAATCTAATTTAATCTAATCTAATCTCATATTTAAATCACCAGAATTCTCCCTTAACTATTAAGGTTACATTTTTGGACCCTTCAACAAACGTTTTATGAACAAGGTACGGTAAGGTAGACTACCTATAGCACAACTGGCACAATAGGTCTGTCATCAGTATTAGCTTTATTTGCTTCTCAACATGCATAGCAAGATGTAGCTAGTTGCTTTGATTATTTTATTCTTAGTCTGGGTTTTGAAACACATTTGTTATTCACTTTGAGCACAACAAAATAACTGATACATATTTTAAAAACTGTATTATAAGGCCTGAGTAGAAACACTGTAAGCATGAAACATGGTAGGCCTATGAAACATTGAATCAGATTCAATTATTCATTCAGTATGACAGCTCAACAGATGACTACTAAATCTCCTTACCCTGGCAGAGCATGCTAGTAAGTTGCATGGTAAGTTCTCATGAGCATATTGTGCATATGCATGAAGGAATTAAATATCCACAATAATTGGATGTATGATAGCACAAAACCCATGCACATTTCACATAAATGAGTGTAACCACCTATGAACAGTTGTCCAAATTGTGTGCAGTAAAAAAGCTTTTCTGAATTACGTTAGAGGCACGTTTGCAGCCAACACTCAAAAGATTGTTGCAGCAGATTGTTCCCTGATCTAGACTCTATCCACATGACATCTGTTTATATGACACCAGGCTCTATCCACATGACATCTGTTTTATATGACACCAGGCTCTATCCACATGACGTCTGTTTATATGACACCAGGCTCTATCCACATGACATCTAACACCAGGCTCTATCCACATGACGTCTGTTTATATGACACCAGGCTCTATCCACATGACGTCTAACACCAGGCTCTATCCACATGACGTCTAACACCAGGCTCTATCCACATGACGTCTGTTTATATGACACCAGGCTCTATCCACATGGTGTGCTGTGATGTCTGTTTATGTGAGCTGTCAGTCAGCAGAAATAAATGTTATTGTGCCTAATAGTGCATAGCAGATCATTATTACCTCTGCAAATAACCTTGATTATGCCTTATAGTGCTTAGCAGACGATTACCTCTGCAAATAACCTTGATTATGCCTTATAGTGCATAGCAGACCATTATTACCTCTGTAAGAAACCTTGATTTGGTCCCTGAATCCCGACATCACAAACTTTCACACCGTGTAGGTGTGGCTTTAGTAGTGGACAATTTGCTGGATAACGTCAGGGTCAGGGTTAGGGATAAATCATCAATACATACACAGGACTACTGGTGTAACGTCAGGGTCAGGGTTAGGGATAAATCATCAATACATACACAGGACTACTGGTGTAACGTCAGTACTGTTGCCCTTACGGCAGATGTAGCCCATCTTCTTGTTGCAGTTCAAACTTTCCCACTTGGATGCTTTCCCAGGATTCAACACTCCACAATTCAGACCTGGCTCCGACGATGGGTGACCTGGCAACCCACACAGAATCAGAGGATTTAGTTATGACCTGGCTACTCACAATCACAGGATTTAATTGTAATCTGGCAATCAACGCAGTTTGATTTATATAGCACATTTATACACATTTTATACATAAGGCAGTTTGATTTATATAGCATATTTATATAGCACATTTATATAGCACATTTATATAGCACATTTCATACATAAGGCAACTCGATGTGCTTTATGTCATCCCAAAACAGAACAGCATTAATAAGGAAAATATGGATTTATGAATAACCTGGCAACCCTCAGAGAATCAGATGATTTAGTTATGACCTGGCAACTCACAGAAAATCAGAGGATTTAAATGGCTGATCTGGTAACACAGTAAAATGTAAGTATGTACAATGCCTATTAAAAGTATTCACCCCCATTGGATATTTCCTCTTGTATTGTTTTTATTAATGGAATCTTGATCAATTTAATTGGACCTTTTTTACAATAATTTACAAAAATTCACTCCTTAATGTCAAAGTAGATTTCTACAGAGTAATGTTCTAAAATTAAAACTATATGTCTGCACTCCCCTGGAGCCCAGTTTAACCTCACATAGAGCCCAGTTTAAGTATCTGAAGGAGGAACTCAGCTGGAGAACAGCTTACCTGAAGCCCAGTTTAGCCCAGTTTAAGCTTACCTGGAGCCCAGTTTAGCCCAGTTTAACCTTACCTGGAGCCCAGTTTAACCTTACCTGGAGCCCAGTTTAAGCTTACCTGGAGCCAAGTTTAACCTTACCTGGAGCCCAGTTTAACCCAGTTTAACCTTACCTGGAGCCCATTTTAAGCTTACCTGGAGCCCAGTTTAGCCCAGTTTAAGCTTACCTGGAGCCCAGCTCTTACCTGGAGCCCAGTTTAACCCAGTTTAGCCCAGTTTAAGCTTACCTGGAGCCCAGTTTAGCCCAGTTTAAGCTTACCTGGAGCCCAGTTTAAGTATCTGAAGGGGTTGCTATTGCTCCACTGCCAGCCGCTCTGAAAGTCCAAACTGTTGAGGCCGATCCACAGAGAGGTGCCTAGGATGTTAGTCAGACCTGCCACACACACACACGCACATACACACATACATACATTTTTGACAGGGGAAGAGAGAGAGAGAGAGAGAGAGAGAGAGAGAGAGATGTGTTAATAATGTGAAGAGATCTTGAGATCTCCAGTTATACTGCTGTACAATGCAATACAATAATAGCTGAATACTGCTGATCTTTACCTGCTGATCTTTAACTGAATACTGCTGATCTTTACCTGAAGAATACTGCTGATCTTTACCTGAATACTACTGATCCTTACCTAAATACTGCTGATCTTTACCTACTGATCTTTACCTGAATATTACTGATCTTTACCTGAATACTACTGATCTTTAACTGAATACTGTTGATCTTTACCTGAATACTACTGATCTTTAGCTACAGCTAAATACTACTGATCTTTACCTGAATACTACTGATCTTTAGCTACAGCTGAATACTACTGATCTTTACCTGAATACTACTGATCTTTAGCTACAGCTGAATACTACTGATCTTTAGCTACAGCTGAATACTACTGATCTTTACCTGGATACTACTGAGCTGATCTTTAGCTGAATACTGCTGATCTTTACATGAATACTGCTGATCGTTACCTGAATACTGCTGATCTTTACCTGCTGATCTTTACCTGAATACTACTGATCTTTACCTGAATACTACTGATCTTTAGCTACAGCTGAATACTACTGATCTTTACCTGGATACTACTGAGCTGATCTTTAGCTGAATACTGCTGATCTTTACCTGAATACTACTGATCTTTACTTGAATACTATAGATCTTTACCTAAATACTGCTGACCTTTACCTGCTGATCTTTACCTGAATACTACTCATCTTACTACTGACCTTTATCTACAGCTAAATACTACTGATTTTTACCAGTATACTGCTGATCTTTACCTGAATACTACTGATCTGTACCTAAATACTGCTGATATTTACCTGAATACTACTGATCTTTACCTGAATACTGCTGATCTTTACCTGAATACTACTGATCTTGACCTGCAGTTGAATACTACTGATCTTTAGCTACAACTAAATACTACTTATATTTACCTGAATACTACTGATTTTTACCTGAATACTAATGATTTTTACCCGCAGTTGAATACAACTTAACCTTTACCTGAATACTACTGATCCTTTCCTGCAGCTGAATACTACTGATCTTTAGCTAATCTTATCTATATACCTATTCTGATCTTTAGCTAATCTGCTCTGTATACCTATTCTGATCTTTAGCTAATCTGGTATTTAGCTCCGCTCCTGGTATTAGCATGGTCATGCAACTACTACCTCTCTCTGATTGCATCCAACACATAGCATATGTTAAGGTGCTGTATTAATAAAACGGAAATGTATGTGTACCTGAAATGTATGTCTGCTCATGCAGTTCCACAATGCTGAGCAAGTCTGCCCCCTGCTGTTGGCAGCTGACACGTGCCTGGTGCCATGTCAGAACTGCCTGCGTGTTCCTCTGGTACAAAACGCCAGTCACTGGATCCGCATCCCAGCCAGAGGAACCTACACACACGAACAAAGAAACCATGATTGTGTGTGTGTGTGTGTGTGTGTGTGTGTGTGTGTGTGTGTGTGTGTGTGTCACGCAGGGATGGGCAGTATTTCTGATATGTATTTAAATGATGCATTTAAAATATGAATACAAAATACAAAATATTAATTTGTAATTTGTATTTGATTGGGATGATGGAAATGCCTTCATGTATTCCCTGCTGAAAAAAACAGCCTGACCAGCTAAAGGTTGTTTGTTGGTTGAACAGTTTGTTAACCAGCTTGTATACTGATCTGTCATGGATTTGCACTGAGTTGATTCTCAATAATACGGAACAAAATGCGTTCCGTATCAGGTCAATACG
>NW_027468650.1:642500-710000 GCF_046254945.1 Alosa pseudoharengus
CACTGTGATTTGGAAAATGGGCAAAAATATAATGTGGTCTTTGTCTTTTTGTAATGGGGCTGGTGAGTGTTGAAGTCTTCAATAATTCGTTTCCCTTAAACCAGTGTTTCTCTACTGGTTCGCGGAGACATGCCAGGTGGGGCGCGAAAAACAGGAGGTTTTTTTAATTTATTTTTTTATCTGTAGCCTAGGCCCAGGTAGCACCCGATGCGCAATGGACGCATGTGTTATTCATAGGGAATCGCTTGTGTCAAGGCAGCGTGAGCGCATGTTTGAATCTGCAAGCACGTTCACTAATGAAAATTTCTTGAAGCTGGCCTATCGTTGCGATATATTTGGAAAGCTCAATGATTTAAATATCCAGTTACAAGGCAAAGACAAGCACCTACCTCACCTAGCAGATAAGATTACTGCATTCACCAAAAAGCTTGAGGTATGGGACAGGCGCCTCGATCGCAACAGTATGCCTTTGAGAATCTGAGTGAAATTGCTGAAACGTCTGCTTCGGGAGCCACTCTTGTGATCCCATGTATTAAACAGTAGGCCTACATCACATCCCTGCAAAGTTTATTTCAAAAATATTTCCCAACCAGCAGTGCTCAGTATGACTGGACTATGGATCCATTTAATGCAGCATGTTGGTATTTCATTGAATATATTGTACAATGCTGTAAAATATTGGCTTATGCTTCCTAATATGTTGCTGGAAAACAGAAATATGTGTGTTTAATTTACAATGGCACATTATGTATTTATTTATTATTATATCTGCAGCACCAGCTGATTTTAACTCTGCTGAAGAGGATATATTTAGAACTTGTCATTATTTCAATACATTTGACAATTTTAAGCTTGACATACCACTTTCTTAGAGCGATGAGGGACAGGTGGGGCTCGAAAAGGCCCCCTTGATCAAAGTGGGGAATGAAAGAAAAAGTTTGAGAACCACTGCCTTAAACTAAGCATTTACATGAAGCACAGTAGCTTATGCCGATTGAAACACATTCCACTCAGATAGGTGCTACCAGGCTCATATAGGCATATATCACTTTTAATTGCAAACAGAAAATGTCTAGCTAGCTGTTTATACCAACTTAATATCATGACTATTGCTAATATAGTGCCAAATGTGGAGTTTGTGGACTAGCCATAGGCTTATATTTGAATGGAGCTGATCATTATGAGAGTTGTATAGATGCTCTTAAAGTGACACCGTTTATAAATGAGTTAAACTGCATCAAATTAGTAGTATTTCTTAAGAAATATTTTAAACTAACAGTTCTGCTTTGGGCACCAAAATAGCCAGCAGCGGCACTGCACACACACAGTTCAAACACACACTCTTCTTGACATTAGAACAGCCTAAATGTGGCATGCAACAGCATTCTCTGTTTTGGTAAATGCATTACTCCTCTCTGCACTGCAACTGTTAAAAGATGTAAATGTTAATAGAGACTTTGGTTTTAATATTTTTTTGCTGTATTTTATTTACATCTATTCGAATGAAGGAGTATAGGCCTACACACCAAAAAGTTAAGATTGAAACTAATAAAACCAAGTTTTAAAAAAGCGTATTCAGGTTGTGTATAGCTAGTGTGTTTTTGTAAAGTAACTAAGTAAAGTAAATAGTAAAGTAACTAATTACTTTTGAAAATAAGTAATCAGTAAAGTAACTAGATTACTTTCTTGGATAAGTAATCAGTAATCAGTAACTAATTACTTTTTCCAAGTAACTTGACCAACACTGGCTGTGTGTGTGTGTGTGTGTGTGAGAGAGAGTTAGTATATGTGTGTGAGTGCTTGCATGTCTGTGTGTGTGTGTGATGCCACATACTCTTGGTGGGACAGAAGCCCCACTTCTTGTCCTTCTGGTAGTCGGTTTCGGTGGCGCACCAGAGCTGTCCATCAGATCGGCCGTCCACTGTACACTCAGCGTACCAGCTCTCCTGAAACTTAAAGGGGAACTGACAGGGACTCCCGTATGCATTCCCTCCCAGTGTGAAGGTCTCTGGAGAGAGAGAGAGAGAGAGAGAGAGAGAAGCTTAACACCCATTTAGTCCTCATGGAATTGTGATGTGACGGATACAAAGCCAACACCGTACCAACATACATAAACATTCATACATAAATACATTCATACATAAATACCAACATACATAAATACATTCATACATAAATACATTCATACATAAAACACCTTATACCTCATATATCAAACCCCGCCTCTCAAACATCCAGAAATCCCTCAATGTTCTTAACCAGGTTTTAGTAGCAAATTCAATTTTAATTCAACCAGCTACCATCCCTTTAAGGACCCCCACAACCAGCCACCATCCCTTTAACACCATCCCCTTAACCCTCCTGTTGTGTTTACTAGTTTAGCCACCCTGCCTTTAAGGACCTCCACAACCAGCCACCATCCCCTTAAGGATCTCCACAAGGCCTAATGAAGCATTCCCCAACATCCTATTCTTCCTGGTCTTCCACATCCTATTCTTCCTGGTCTTCCAGATGGTCAGTTTTGCTGTCCCCAAAAAGAAATTGACCAACTATACCTCCCCTCTCCTCTTTACCTCATACATTGGGCCCCCAATGAAAATGCAACGAGAGAAAGCTAGTCCTCACTCCCTTCAGGAGCCCCGCAACCTGTTACAACCTGTGGCCACCTGTCTCATCGGTTCCACTCCCCACTAACACACCACACACACACACACACACACACACACACACACACTCCCCCTAACTGCTGGATTAAGGTGCGCCACGCAAACGCTGGGCTTCTAGAATCTTTGCTCAGACGCAGCATAGTGTTTCTCAAACGATGGACTTGGAGACTGCTGGTCAAATCAGGCCAGGTGCTTCTGTCACTCGTCTGATAATTTGCTGCGCAATTTATGAAGGGACCGCGGACCGATAGAAAAAGAAAACAAACGTTTTCGCTATCAGGAGGAAATACATGTTAAGTTGATCTGTTTGCATTTCTCCAGCGTGTGTTGCTGGCCTAGCCTACCTAACAGGGAAGTGAATACCATGATCTGTCTGCGGCTTGCTTGCCAGCCTTCCCCAGTAATTCACAAAAGTTGTGAAATATAACCTCATATTCCGTTTTTTTAATGTAGGCGACTGGATAAAAAAACATGCATCTTTAAATGCGTTCATAATACGTGCGTGCTTGAGATAAAACCAGCACGTTTTCCAGCAGAAACATGCGGACCTGTCTCTTAATTAATGTTGGATTTCACTCTTCCCATACATTTTTTAAAACAAGTCAATGGTTTCACAATGTTTCAGCCAAGCTTGGGTTGGTTTAGATACTACTGAACGTATGCGAAATGTAAAGCCTAATGGATTAACAATAGATGCACAACATAACTTATATGACGTTGGCCTATTAAAATATTTAGATAGTCTGTGTTTGAAAAAATATTGAAGGGAGTCCAGTACACACGTCTTTGGCAAGTAGCCTAGGCTACTACAGACACAGGTGAAGATAGGGTGGACATACGTCCGAATTTTAAACGCCCTGTCTGGCGTCCGGCGCAGCCTCAAGCCGGACACTCATTTGTCCTCCTTTTTGGAGTTGCGCTGGGCTTTTAGAATCTTTGCTCAGACGCAGCATAGCGTTTCTCAAACTATGGACTCGGAGACTGCTGGTCAAATCATGCCAGGTGCTTCTGTCACACGTCTGATAATGTGCTGCGCAATTTATGAAGGGACCGCGGACCGATAGAAAGAGAGAGAACAAACGTTTTTGCAATCAGGAGGAAATACATGTTAAGTTGATCTGTTTGCATCTCTCCAGTGTTGCTGGCCTAGCCTACCTAACAGGGAAGTGAATACCCTGATCTGTCTGCGGCTTGCTTGCCAGCCTTCCCCAGTACTTCACAAAAGTTGTGAAATATAACGGGGAATTCCACGCAAAACTGTCACATCCATAATGCCAACTAAATACCATGGCATTGTGTTGGCGTTATGGATGTGACAGTTTTGCGTGGAATAACCCTAACCTCATATTCCGTTTTTTGAATGTAGGCGACTGGTAGAAACATGCGGACCTGTCTCTTAATTAATGTTGGATTTCACTCTTCCCATACATTTTTTAAAACAAGTCAATGGTTTCACAATTTTTGAGCCAAGCTTGGGTTGGTTTAGATACAACTGAATGTATGCGAAATGTAAAGCCTAATGGATTAACTTTGATTCGCTGTGCTGCATACGGGACAATAGATGGTAAATTATATGAAGTAGGCCTATTTTTATACATTTACATTTATACATTTAGATAGTCTGAAAAAAATATTGAAGGGAATCCAGACACAGGTGAAGAACAGCCAGCCTCAGCTAGTACCACCAGATATATACGGCCAGCTTCAAAAGCAAGCAGCCCAGACCCTAGAATTTATATCTGTGAAGGTGATTATTCCCCAAAAAAACTATATTTGGTAACTTTTGTAGGCATCCAAAATGGGTTGGGATGATTGTATTGGGAGCACTGGGGTGTCAGGTGGGACTGTAAAAAGAGGTTACATTTTGGCCCACAGAGTTCAGGTAGGTTTTTGCTCAGGGCCCCATGGAGGTCTGAACCGGCTGTAGCAAAGCTCTGCTTTAACCTGGAAGAGCTCACCCTAGAAGTGTTGTAGCAAAGCTCTGCTTTAACCTGGAGATGACTCTAGAGGTGATGTAGCTCCCCTTTAACCTGGAGATGACTCTAGAGGTGATGTAGCTCTGCTTTAACCTGGAGATGACTCTAGAGGTGATGTAGCTCCCCTTTAACCTGGAGATGACTCTAGAGGTGATGTAGCTCTGCTTTAACCTGGAAGAGCTCCCCCTAAAGGTGATGTAGCAAAGCTCTGCTTTAACCTGGAGCTGACCCTAGAGGTGATGTAGCAAAGCTCCCCTTTAACCTGGAGCTGACCCTAGAGGTGATGTAGCTCTGCTTTAACCTGGAGCTGACCCTAGAGGTGATGTAGCTCTGCTTTAACCTGGAGCTGCCCCTTGAGGTGATGTAGCTCTGCTTTAACCTGGAGCTGACCCTAGAGGTGATGTAGCTCCCCTTTAACCTGGAGCTGACCATAGAGGTGATGTAGCTCCCCTTTAACCTGGAGCTGACCCTAGAGGTGATGTAGCTCTGCTTTAACCTGGAGATGACTCTAGAGGTGATGTAGCTCTGCTTTAACCTGGAAGAGCTCCCCCTAAAGGTGATGTAGCAAAGCTCTGCTTTAACCTGGAGCTGACCCTAGAGGTGATGTAGCAAAGCTCCCCTTTAACCTGGAGCTGACCCTAGAGGTGATGTAGCAAAGCTCCCCTTTAACCTGGAGCTGACCCTAGAGGTGATGTAGCTCTGCTTTAACCTGGAGCTGACCCTAGAGGTGATGTAGCTCTGCTTTAACCTGGAGCTGACCCTAGAGGTGATGTAGCTCTGCTTTAACCTGGAGCTGACCCTAGAGGTGATGTAGCTAACCTTTAACCTGGAGCTGACCCTAGAGGTGATGTAGCTCTGCTTTAACCTGGAGCTGACCCTAGAGGTGATGTAGCTCCCCTTTAACCTGGAGCTGACCCTAGAGGTGCTGGGAGCTGCTGCAGAGGGTGACCTGGAAGAGCTGACCCTAGAAGTGTTGTAGCTCTGCTTTAACCTGGAAGAGCTCCCCCTAATATATAGAATAAATACTATACTACTACTATAAGTACTGTGAACAAACACTTTTAGCCTTTCAAGGACTATTTTTCCTCTTCTGCACGTACAGTACGTCAGTATATCGTAGATCAAATGGTCTTGCAATGAATAGAGTATTTCAGAATCACTGTACCATGATACTTGTCATCATGGACAAAATTGTATTGTAGTTTGGAGTAGGCCACCCTAACACTCACACACACACACACACACACACACACACACACACTGCTTCACACACACACACACACACACACACACACTGCTTCACACACACACACACACTGCTTCACACACACACACACTGCTTCACACACACACACACTCACCGCGGTAGCCATGGGAACAGAGGTCACTGTTGGTTCCATACATCTTCCATCGGCTCCAGCTGCCCGAGCCCTTGTACAGCATCACGTTCTTCTCGTTACGGTTGCCGTAGTTGAGGTGCAGGGGCTGCCCCTTGAGGCCGACCAGCGTGTCATTCTTGCATTCCCACTGCTGTAGTGGACTCTGCTCGTTGCAGGGGAAGGGCAGCACCTTGACCCAGTCGCGCAGGTCCTGCGCACCCAGACACAGCTTCAGCGACAGGCTCAGCAGACGGTTATTGGACACCCAGCGGAATCGCTGTGAGGTCGCGGCAGGGTCACACGCGGCCGCCACGAATGAGGACGTGTCGACCACCTTCAGACACTTGGAGTGGTCATCGCTATAGATGAGGAAAGAACTGCTGTCCACTGAGGCCACACACACACACACACACACACACACACACACACAAGGCAGAGATGCTATGGATTAGAAAGGAACAGCCCTCTATGGTCAACTGGCTGTACCATACAGCCCATAATATCCACAGTCGTAACACAAAACATATTAATGAATGTTGCCGAAACCCTGGGCCCCCCTGACCATATCGGAGCCATTTAAACATATAGCAGCAAACATATAACATTCTCTAGTGATCATTTAAACATATAGCATTCTCTAGTGCTCATCTCTAATGCTCATTTAAACATATAGCATTCTCTAGTGATCATTTAAACAATGCTCATTTAAACATATAGCATTCTCTAGTGCTCATTTAAACATATAGCAGTCTCTAGTGATCATTTAAACAATGCTCATTTAAACATATAGCATTCTCTAGTGCTCATTTAAACATATAGCAGTCTCTAGTGCTCATTTAAACATATAGCAGTCTCTAGTGCTCATTTAAACATATAGCATTCTCTAATGCTCATTTAAACATATAGCATTCTCTAATGCTCATTTAAACATATAGCATTCTCTAGTGCTCATTTAAACATATAGCATTCTATAATGCTCATTTAAACATATAACATTCTCTAGTGCTCATTTAAACATATAGCATTCTCTAATGCTCATTTAAACATAATGCTCATTTAAACATATAGCAGTCTCTAGTGCTCATTTAAACATAATGCTCATTTAAACATATAGCAGTCTCTAGTGCTCATTTAAACATATAGCATTCTCTAGTGCTCATTTAAACATATATCAGTCTCTAGTGCTCATTTAAACAATGCTCATTTAAACATATAGCATTCTCTAGTGCTCATTTAAACATATAGCATTCTCTAGTGCTCATTTAAACATATAGCATTCTCTAATGCTCATTTAATCATATAGCAGTATCTAGTGCTCATCTCTAATGCTCATTTAAACATATAGCATTCTCTAGTGCTCATTTAAACATATAGCATTCTCTAATGCTCATTTAAACATATAGCATTCTCTAATGCTCATTTAAACATATAACATTCTCTAGTGCTCATTTAAACATATAGCATTCTCTAATGCTCATTTAAACATAATGCTCATTTAATCATATAGCATTCTCTAGTGCTCATTTGAATGAATCTCTCTATTTTTCTCTCTCTCTCTCACACACACACACAGGCACATACCTATTTGCACAAACACACACACAGACAGGTACATACCTATTTGCACACACACACACACACAGGCACATACCTATTTGCACACACACACACACAGGTACATACCTATTTACACACACACACAGGTACATACCTATTTGCACACACACACACACTCACTCACTAAGACTGCCTTCTTTCACCTCTGTAACATTGCACGCCTCCGACCCTTCCTCTCTGCTAGTGATGCACAGACTTTGGTTCACTCTTTCATTATGTCCCGTCTAGATTACTGCAACTCACTTTTCCTTGGTCTCCCCACTAAACCCTTCAAAGACTACAATATATTCAAAACTCTGCAGCCAGGCTCCTCACCCATACCAGACGATCAGCACACATCACCCCCATTCTCCATCAACTCCATTGGCTGACCAAAACCTCTTGGCTCCAGACTCTCCACCCTGGGTGGCAGGTCCTTCAGTGCCTTGGCCCCCAAACTCTGGAACTCCCTCCCCTAACCTCTTCGTGACTGTCCTTCTCTTCCTTTCTTTAAAACACATCTCAAGACCTTTCTGTTTAATGATACATACCTCTATTTGCACACACACACACACACACACACAGGTACATACCTATTTGCACACACACACACAGGCACATACCTATTTGCACACACACACACACAGGCACATACCTATTTGCACACACACACACACAGGTACATACCTATTTGCACACACACACACACACAGGCACATACCTATTTGCACACACACACACAGGCACATACCTATTTGCACACACACACACAGGCACATACCTATTTGCACACACACACACACACACACACAGGCACATACCTATTTGCACACACACACACAGGTACATACCTATTTGCACACACACACACAGGCACATACCTATTTGCACACACACACACACACACAGGCACATACCTATTTGCACACACACACACACACAGGTACATACCTATTTGCACACACACACACAGGTACATACCTATTTGCACACACACACACACAGGCACATACCTATTTGCCAAGTGGTCTTGATTTGAAGCAGAACACAGAGGCCCACACACAGGGCAGCAGTGGAGGTCCTCATCGTAGCTGAGAGCTGCAGAGAGTGTGTGAGTGTGTGTGTACGAGCGTGTGTGTGTGTGTGTGTGAATGTGTGTGCCGATGCTGATCACACATGAAATGAACCTCAGCACACACCCCTCCGTTTAAAGAGTGTGTATCCTGTCACACACACAGGGGAGTGGACATGACGAGAACATCCAGGCCCCACGTGCAGAGCATGACACACACACACACACACACACACACACACACACACACACACACACACACATATTTCCTGCAGATTTCCAGCTTCTTAGCACAGCAGAAGTCTTCTGTTAACACTTGTTGAGAGGGATGAAGAGACCAGGACAAACAGAGTAGGAGAGAAGAAGAGAGGGATGAAGAGACCAGGACAAACAGAGTAGGAGAGAAGAAGAAGAGAGGGATGAAGAGACCAGGACAAACAGAGTAGGAGAGAAGGAGAGGCAGAGAGAGAGGAGAAAAGAGACAGACAGGAGGAGAAGAGAGGCAGAGAAAGAAGAGAGGAGAAGAGGTAGAGAGGTAGAAAGAGAGGAAGAGAAGGAAGGCAGAGAAAAAGGGGAGGAGAAGAAAGGTAAAAAGAGAGGAAGAGAAGAGAGGTAGAGAAAGAGGGGAGGAGAAGAGTTTGAGAGAAAGAGGGAGATGCAGAGTAATAAAGAGAGAGAGAGAATTGCTGATGCGAGACGGGAAGACGGGAAGACGGGAGGAATGGCAGGCAGACGACACAGCAGATACCTCTTAGAGGAAATCCTGCTTCCTGTTCTCTCACTTGCTCTCTCTCTCTCTCTCTCTCACACTCACCCAGCCACATCACACACTCACCCAGCCACATACACTCATATTTTTTATCACATTTTGATACTCTAAATTCGAAACTAAATTCTTACAGTTTTACTTAATACCTTGAACTCTTCTCTCCACTTTAGCATCAATTTTTCAAAAGGATTAGCACACAGCAGAAGCACATGGGCCAACATGTTGTGTGAAAGAGTTTCACAGAGCAGGTGCATTAGAGATTTGTAATTATGCAAGTAATCTCTATTAGCTATAAATGCCCAGCTCATCCAATAGAGTTGTCTTTCTGTGAGATTTGGGTCAACTGTTTTGAAAAAGGGTGTGAAAAACCTGAGAAACCAATGCCAGTCTTACTACCCAATGGCAGTCTTACTAAGCAATGCCAGTCTTACTACCCAATGCCAGTCTTACTACATTTGCAAAAACAAACTTTTGCTGTGGTATGAAAATGATTAACTGGATCCCAACACATTAAGCGTTTTAATTTATAAGCTATAATTTATAAGCTATCATTTATAAGCTATATTTATATATATATTTCAACTAGATAACATTCCAACATTCACATACACACACATATTGTAAGCATGCAAATACCTTAAATGGCACATAAATACATTCATACACACAATCACACACAAACAATCACACACACAAACAATCACACACAGATACAATCACACACAAACAATTACACACACATACAATCACACACAGATACAGTCATGCTCATGCCATTGCCCAAACCCAACACAGTAAACAAAGCTCAGTGATCATGGAAAACTTTATTACAAATGCCGCCAAATAAGCCTTCACCTGCATGTACACAACATATGCACACTTATAAACAAACAAATAAGCCTTCACCTGCATGTACACAACATATGCACACTTATAAACAAACACAATGTTTGAGCTGTTTTTTTCTTTTGTTCACAGTTTTTGTACCCTCTTAGCTCTGATTTTATTATCTGAATGAGGAGAGGAAATAGTCTCAGCAAACTTTGCAATCACAGGAAGTAGGGGATGAAACAGAAAGAGTAAATAACGGCCCAGCAAAACACACACATGGAGGATCCAACACAGCAGGAGTGTAGTGTGTCCAGGAGAGGAAGCCAGAGAATCAGACCCTAGACCCTAATCTCATCGCCAGGCAACAGGAAAAGTCTGGCAACAAGCACAAATGAACTAAAGCTATTTTATTTGTTTAGCATTTTGATAACTCAATAACGTGAGCACAAATAAACTAAAGCTATTTTATTTGTTTAGCATTTTGATAATTCAATAACGTGAGCACAAATGAACTAAAGGTATTTTAATTGTTTAGCATTTTGATAACTCAAAACCGTGAGCATAAACACGTGTAAGTGAACGCAAAGCTCCCACACACCACGCCATTGCTTTTGCTCATGTGTGAGACATTTTTCCGATTGCCCGTAAATTTCACTAGGGCCCTTAGAGTGAGAGGATCATTCAGATTTAGTGAATTAATGGGCCTGTCCCAATACCTCCCCTTCCCCTAGATTTTTACCCTAACCCTCGTTTTTGCGCGTGCACGTGTTAAGGTGTCCCATTACTTTAGGGAGCAAGGGGGAGTGCTATTTTCCCCTTAAAATCAACCCTTAAAATATAGCCAGGACCGATGATGGCTTAAAATGAAGTGGGAGATGAAATTACCCAAGATACCGTGCGAGCCGGCCACATTTTTCAACCAAGATGGCTGACACCGCTGGAAAGGAACAATTGCTAAGCATATTAAAATTTCGAAATATGTTGGAATATGTTTAATGCACATCCAAAGGACTGTCGAATTTTGAACACTAATGTTAGAAAATATCTCACAAAGCTATCTGACTGTTCATGATATCTGCCAAGTGCTTTGAGAGCGCCTGCATCAAATAACGTTATATATCTGATCTGGGTAGTTTCGTGAATATTTAGGATGTGTGTTCCAGCGTTCACATGAACACAAATATTTCTGTTGATCAACCAGACGCAGATAAACCAACACAGCCCACACAACAGTCAACATGACCGCTGGAACCGGCATGTTCCTGAATAAAAATATAGTAGTAGGCTATTACCGGTAGACACATCGACGCTGCGCGTGACGTAGGTGAGCATGTTCGCTACGCTAATTTGCATATAGTGGTGTCCCAATTCATAGGGAAATATCTTCACCCCCACTTCCCTTATCGAGGGGACTTTACTCTCGAGGGCAATCAAATAGTGTTTAATCAAACAGCATAGTGTTAAAGGATCAGCCAATGCGTGCTAACCAGGCTAGCATAGTGTTAAAGGTGTTAAAGGATCAGCCAATGCGTGCTAACCAGGCTAGCATAGTGTTAAAGGATCAGCTAACCAGGCTAGCATAGTGTTAAAGGATCAGCCAATGCGTGCTAACCAGGCTATCATAGTGTTAAAGGATCAGCTGTGCTAACCAGGCTATCATAGTGTTAAAGGATCAGCTAACCAGGCTAGCATAGTGTTAAAGGATCAGCCAATGCGTGCTTACCAGGCTAGCATAGTGTTAAAGGTGTTAAAGGATCAGCCAATGCGTGGTAACCAGGCTATCATAGTGTTAAAGGATCAGCCAATGCGTGCTAACCAGGCTATCATAGTGTTAAAGGATCAGCTAACCAGGCTAGCATAGTGTTAAAGGATCAGCCAATGCGTGCTTACCAGGCTATCATAGTGTTAAAGGATTAGCCGTGCTAACCAGGCTATCATAGTGTTAAAGGATCAGCTAACCAGGCTAGCATAGTGTTAAAGGATCAGCCAATGCGTGCTAACCAGGCTAGCATAGTGTTAAAGGATCAGCTAACCAGGCTAGCATAGTGTTAAAGGATCAGCCAATGCGTGCTAACCAGGCTATCATAGGGACACCAGCCAATCAGAGTCCCAGAGGCAGAGAGTCTAACTGCTAGTTAGTTATCTTCTGTGTGTAATGTGTCAAAAATAATGGGAGAGCTAGCTACAGTGGTTTGAACAATTGTGACTACCTATTAGTGTCATTAGCTGAAAACATGGGGTGCTGTGGCCATGGAACTAAAAAGCTCATTGAGAACTAATTTGCCCAACAGAGTGCCGAAGTGTGACATTCCGTTTCCATGACAGTAGTTTCACTGGATCTAAACAAACTTTAGTGGCATTGTTATCATCAATGCTAGAGACATCATAATGGAGTGATGTGTTTCCACCTCATTTGCCCAAAATTGAGAGCTGAATCTGGTGGTTTTCTGAGGCTAGCTTTACACGACAACGATCTGAACACAATACGCAAAAGTGGCGTTGCGTTCCCACTTTGTATTTCGCGTTTAGACGAGCGTCTTTGGGTGGAAATCTGCATGCACACGGTGACGCAAAAGTGTGTGAAATAGTATGCATGCCAGGTGGCTAGGTGGTACTGTGAAGCACTGCCATACAACAACACCAAGAGTTCTGTTTTCCCAAGGCGCCTGCCTGTATGTGAACCAGACGTGAACGATGCTTCGGTTTACATGTAGAGACCCTCATTATGCTACTGAAAGGACTCCTGAATAGCTATCCTAAGCAGCTAAGGCAATTTGAATGTCCGACTGACGGAAATAATCCGACATGTTTGTTGTTGTTTGGCTGTACTGCACATGGCTATGACGTCAACGCGTATGCGAGGATAGCCAGCGTGAGCAGCTCAGAGCACATTTTTGCGTTTTCAACCCTTTAGACGGGAACGCGACGGTGGAGCGTCTTTAAGATTTCCACTCTGGAGGGTGGGTTAATTTTTTTGGCGTTTTTAAGCCCCAAAAACGCTGTCGCCGTCTAAACGAAAGGCACATCTGATAAAATATTTTGTCGGTTTCACCCGGGAGCGTTGTCGTGTAAAGCCGGCCTGAGGCATTGCTACTCCAGCAATGCCTGAGGTAAATTTTATGAAATCAAAATGTTAGATATAGAGGTCAAAATAATATAAAGATATAAAGTCAAAATAATTAGACTATATAAAGGTTAAAATGTTATAAGGTTAGATCGAGATTGAGATTAAGGTCGCAATATTAACCCAAACAGAATTGCATGTAGACAAGTTTTACCGGCTAGGCAGCAGCTTAGACACATAACACGGTCAAAGATTCCGTCAGGTGTAATAATAGGAAAAAGAATCCAAGTGGATATTTCATGTATTATCAAAGGCTGAAGTGAAGTTTTTTGCCTCAAAAGTAAAGCCAAGACACGTCTGTGAAGTTAAGGATTTTAAACGCAGGCTGTGAAGTTAAATACAGGTCTCTTTTACGGAGGAAACCCATGCTAAAATAAAACTCTGTAGTCACGGGAAAATGTGGTAAAATTATTTAAATAGATTAAGAAAAAGCCTTCGTTATGGTCACCACTATGGTTGAATTGATTTGTTTAGATTCACTGAAATTGCTGCCTTGGCAACGCTACATCATGGCTTCGGTACTTTATTGAACACTAGTGCTAATACAGACCAGTGGAGCGCTACACACGGGTACTTTATTGAACACTAGTGCTAATACAGACCAGTGGAGTGTTACACACGGGTAAGCTGCTAAGTGGTTAGCTTTGCATCGATGTTTAAACTGTAACATTTGTCTCCTCTATAAGTCATATGAGTATACTTGTGGATGATATAAACTCTGTTCTCTATTTTCTGTTAAAAATGAATTGGGACATTTCCTTGCAATTTTTCCCCATTCCCCCGCACTGGTGTAATTTTGTTGACCAAACCGGGAATAAACATTATTTTGGCTTCCCTTAGAAAAAGCCTAATGACGTCTAATGTCACCAGTGGTTGTTTCTAAAGATACTCCTCACAGATGAGAGCCACATGTATCATTTCTGAAACATAAATGCTGCAGATGATATTAAAAAAGCAAACGGAATACATCTTGCTATCAGAGCAGAATTACTCACTGGCTCAGAGGTACAAGGTAGAATTATGCTTCATATGATTGGCTAAGTCACAAATTCAGTGACAGACCAAGAAATTAATTTGTTGATTTAACTGTCCGTTTAGCACCTAATGAAAAAAGCAATTGTGCACGGCCCCTCCCCTTGACATCACTGCACCTTACGCAGACCTCACAGCCGATGAATCCCAGAGAGTTTGAATTAGTGAATCCCAGAGAGTCTGACTTAGTGAATCCCAGAGAATCTGAGTTAGTGAATCCCAGAGAGTCTGACTTAGTGAATCCGAATTAGTGAATCCCAGAGAGTCTGAATTAGTGAATCCCAGAGTCTTAATTAGCGAATACCAAAGTCTTAATTGGTGTATCCCAGAGTCCCAGCGCTTTCAATCCCAGTGAGTCTTAATTAGCGAATCACAATCACAGCTCTTTCAATCCCAAAGAGTTTTAATTAGGGAATCCCACAGTCACAGTGTCCGATTGTCGTAATCTAAGAGCCATGGTGGCTGAAGGTCAGTTACAATCTTAATGAGCGAAACATAATCACGAGTCATCGTGTCTGATTATCAGAATATGGAGTCACAGTGAGTCACAGAGTCAGTAAGTCGGAGTGTCAGTGAGTCACAGAGTCAGTAATCGGAGTGTCAGTGAGTCTGGTGAAGCCGACAGCACAGACGCAGCGATCAGCAGTCATCAGACACACTCTCACTGCCTTGAGTGCAGCAGCACTGATCTGGTACTCAGTGGGCAGTAGCTGTTCTTTGCTGCCCTGAGCAAACATCAGAGACAATCCATCAGAGCAGGCTCCATTAGTCCTCTGAGGTCCCAGATCACAGCCACCGTTGTTTTTCTCATCAGATCACAGCCACCATTGTTTTTCTCATCAGATCACAGCCACCATTGCTTTTCTCATCCAATGGGCCAAGCGGGTGCCGTTGCTTTTCTCATCCAATGGAGACACCGTTGCTTTTCTCATCCAATGGGCCAAGCGGGTGCCGTTGCTTTTCTCATCCAATGGAGCCACCGTTGCTTTTCTCATCCAATGGGCCAAGCGGGTGCCTGTCCTCTCAGAACATCCTCTGTGTGTTAAAGATCCGCAGCTTGGTCATGAAGTTGAAGTAGATGTAGGCCAGGCAGACCAGCAGGTTCTTAAACAGGTAGAGTAGCGGCGAGATGCGTCCGAAGGCACCCAGCAGCGCCCCCCTCAGGAACAGGAAGGGCATGTCCTGCAGCAGCACTCCCAGAGGAGCCAGCAGAGGGCAGCAGGGGGCCAGGATGAGCCGCAGGCAGGACAGGAAGCCGCAGATGTAGAGTGGGAAGACCCAGCGGGAGAAGCAGACGTCTGGCCGCCCGCCTGCTCGCAGCAGCTCCGCAGTGTCCAGCCAGAACAGGAAGGCGTGGCCAAACTCGTCCGCCCGAGCGTCGCTCGCCAGCAGTAACCGCAGAGGGCCAGAGTATGGCGGTGGGAATCGCATCGCCGTGACGACCGAGGACGTGGGGCTTGGGTGTGGGCTTCCCACGGGCACCGGGCCGAAGGGGCGTGTCCTCGGGTCTGTCCCGCCCACAGGCATGCCTGCGACCGTCCCATTGGCCTCCCCTGGTCGTAAAGGCCGCGCCCCGTTCTGCTCGGCCCCGCCCCCAGGAAGCGTTGCTGCGGCAGCTGTGCCCGTTGCCGTGGCGTTGACAGGCGTCACTGGCTCCAAGTGAGTCAGAGTGGGGATGTCCGAGTCTCGATCCAGCTCGCTGGCTGTAAACAGAAATACACACATTCACACACACACCAAGATATACTCACACACACACACACACACACACACACACACACACACACACATAGTCCAGGGCCACTAATTTGATGATGCAGCGCACACTATGTTTGACTACCATGCTGTGTAAACCACGCGGTGATCACAGGCAGTGGTACCAATATTTGCTCATCTGTTGACTCTTGGCAGAGTACAATGAGTCAGCTGAGGCATTTGTAGCATTTCTTAACATCTAGAGGAACATGGCAGAGGTTGGCTTTAAGTTCATGAGTTCAGGAATTCATGTACCTAGAATTTCCTCTTCTGTAAATTAGCTAACTGATTTTGCCCTGAAATCAAATTAGTATTTAGTTCATGCATCTACATCTACTACATTTATGTCATATATTTATAATAATTCCTATAATAATAATATTTAAATATAGCTGCAAGCAGCCATTAGGGGGCCAAGCAGTTAAGCAGTTGAGCAAGAGTTGGGATTGGATTGGACTTGACAGTGTTGTGTTAGATTGGATTGGATTGGACTTGATTGGATTGGATTGGACTGGACTGGATTCGAAGGTCACCGAATTTATTGTACTCCTAAGTCCACATAACAAGTTTGGTTTAAATTGGTGAAAGTGTTGATAATTATAGCACCCCTAGTGGTGAAAGCACACCAAATTAATTGTGCATCCTCAGGATGTAGTCCCAAGTCCACATACCAAGTTTGGTTGCGATAGGTGAAAGTGCTGCTAATCATAGAGCCCCTAGTGGTCAAATGTCACTAAATTTATTGTGGGTCCTTAGGATGTGTTTACGATTCAACGTACCAAGTTTGGTGTCGATATGAAAAAGTCTTCCTAATTATAGCGCCCCTAGTGGTCAAAGTATACCAAATGTATTGTGTGTCCTCAGGATCAGGTCCCGAGTCCATATACCAAGTTTGGTTTCTATATGTGAAAGCATTGCTGAGATATGACCCTACTTCCTGTGATTATAGCGCCCCCCTAGTGGTCAAAAGACTCCAAATTTATTTTGTATCTTCAGAATGGGGTCTCAAGTCCATGTACCAAGTTTGGTTTCAATATGTGTAAGCATTGCTGATATGAGCCTACTTCCTGTGATTATAGCGCCACACAGTGGTCAAAATTTACCAAATTTCTTGAGCCTCCTCCTAATTGGGTTCTGAGCCCATGTAACAAGTTTGGTTTTGATACGTGAAAGTATTACTGAGATATCCCTTCACTTCCTGTTCGATTGGCTGTTACGGGCGAACGGTTTTAGGTTTGAAGACAAAAAGGGATAACTTTTTTGAGGCTTGGACTGAAGATTATGTGTGTCAAGTTTGGTGTCAATCGGACAAACTTTGTGACCTGTGAAAACTTTTAGGTGTTTTTTATTAAATCCAATATGGCGGCCGAATCAATTAGGATGACATCACAGTTTTGCTTGGGTCAGCTTAAGGACCTCCGACTGTATTAACAGACCCCACTAGTACATTTTAATTCTAAACACAACAGCAGCTACAGGCCAAAACACATTGTTCCTAATTGCAGCGCCCCCTAGAGGTCAAAGGTCACTAAAGTATTTGAACATCCTCCTGATGGAGTCTTGAGTCTACGTACTAAGTTTGGTTATGATACATGAAATGGTTGCGGAGATATGAGCTCACTTCCTGTTTGGCGGCTTCGCCACAAATTTCGATTGGCTGTTACGGGAGAGCGGTTTTAGTTCCGAAGACGAAAAGGGATAACTTTTGTGCGGCTTGGTCTGAAGATCATATGTACTAAGTTTCATGAAAATCGGACAATTTATGTGAGTCGTGAAACTTTTTAAAGGTTTTTGACAAAATCCAAAATGGCGGAAAATCCAGCATGGCGGAAAATGACGTCATAGAGTGCGTTGAACTCGGCTTGGTCCAAGGATTCCAACGATACCTCATTTTTGACAATCGGGTCAATGGGTCAAAAGTTACGTGCGTGAACACACGTCCAACTTTGGCCTATTGGTGGCGCTAGAGCGCTCAAGGTGCCGGTATGAAACTTGGTGAAATTAATCATGTGACTGTCCCCAATCAGTGTGCCAAATTTCACAACTTTTCACCAGACGGAAAGATGGAGGAAAGATATTATTATAATTGAATAATAATAGGAAAAGGTAGAAACACAATGGGTGCCTTCGCAGCTTTGCTGCTTGGCCCCCAAATATAATAATCCCACTTACTGTAAACTCTTACAATTTACAATACATCATATGTTTTTCTTAGAGACATTTACAATCCTTCACATTTGAGATTAACTACAGATATATATTTCTTGTGTTCTTTTTTTCTTTCTTTTTGATATGTGTGTGCGTGTGCATGTATGTGGTGTGTGTGTGTGCGTGTGCATGTATGTGGTGTGTGTGTGTGCGTGTGCATGTATGTGGTGTGTGTGTGTGTGTGTGTGCATGTTGGTGGTTTGTGTGTGTGTGTGTGCATGTTGGTGGTTTGTGTGTGTGTGTGTGTGCATGTATGTTGTGTGTGTGTGTGTGTGTGCATGTATGTTGTGTGTGTGTGTGTGTGTGTGTGTGTGTGTGTGTGCATGTATGTGGTGTGTATGTGTGTGTGCATGTATGTGGTGTGTGTGTGTGTGTGTGTACCTTGTCCAGTAAGTCTGCAGTGGCGAATTCTCTCCACAATGTCAATGCATATGAGTGAGAAGAGAACCAAAGACACTGGAAGCTCATCAAACGTGTCATAATACATGTTGTTAACCACCTGCACCTGAGAGAGAGAGGGAGAGAGAGAGAGGGAGAGAGAGAGAGGGAGAGAGTGAGACAGAGAGAGGGAGAGAGGGAGTGAGAGAGATAGAGAGAAAGAGAGACAGAGAGAGAGAGAGTGAAAGAGAGAGAGGGAGAGAAGGAAGCTCATTAAACGTATCATAATACATGTTGTTAACCACCTGCACCTGAGAGAGGGAGAGAGAGAAGCTTAACACCCATTTAGTCCTCAAATGGAATTGTGATGTGACGGATACAAAGCCAACACCGTACCAGCATACATAAATACATTCATACATAAATACATTCATACATAAATACATTCATACATAAATACCAACATACATAAATACCAACACACATAAATACATTCATACATAAATACCAACATACATAAATACATTCATACATAAATACATTCATACATAAATACCAACATACATAAACATTCATACATAAATACATTCATACTGTACATAAATACCAACATACATAAATACCAACATACATAAATACATTCATACATAAATACCAACATACATAAATACATTCATACATAAATACCAACATACATAAATACCAACATACATAAACATTCATACATAAATACCAACATACATAAATACCAACATACATAAATACATTCATACATAAATACCAACATACATAAATACATAAATACCAACATACATAAATACCAACATACATAAATACATTCATGCATAAATACCAACATACATAAATACCAACATACATAAATACATTCATACATAAATACCAACATACATAAATACATTCATACATAAATACCAACATACATAAATACATAAATAACTTCAAAAGCAAGCAGCCCAGACCCTAAAATTGGGCAAAATAGCTGTGAAGCTGATTCACACACAATTATTTTTCTTTCCCCCAAAAACTATATTTGGTAACTTTTGTAGACATCCAAAATGGGTTGGGATGATTGTATTGGGAGCACTGGGGTGTCAGGTGGGACTGTAAAAAAAGGTTACATTTTGGCCCACAGAGTTCAGAATTTTAAGAAAATTTTCAGAAATTTCTGAATCTCTTTAAGAGATTTAACATGTGTGTATGTATAGAATAGAGATTTAACGTGTGTGTATGTATAGAATAGAGATTTAACATGTGTGTATGTATAGAATAGAGATTTAACATGTGTGTATGTATAGAATAGATATTTAATGTGTGTGTATGTATAGAATAGAGATTACAGATGTAACATGTGTGTATGTATAGAATAGAGATTTAACATGTGTGTATGTATAGAATAGAGATTAGAGATTTAACATGTGTGTATGTATAGAATAGAGATTTAACATGTGTGTATGTATAGAATAGAGATTTAACGTGTGTGTATGTATAGAATAGAGATTTAACATGTGTGTATGTATAGAATAGGATGAAAGTGTTTGTTGACTAGATGTTGGGAGGATGAAAGTGTTTACTGACAAGATGTTGGGTGGATGAAAGTGTTTGTTGACTAGATGTTGGAAGGATGAAAGTGTTTACTGACTAGATGTTGGGTGGATGAAAGTGTTTGTTGAGTAGGTGTTACTGTAAATCCTCAATTTATGGCCAGGATTCTATTTATAGCCGGGCCTCGGATAATAGCCGGGTCGATTTGGACACATAAAGGCTAGAAGACATTGTTTCGATTTAACTCAATGAAAGAAAATAGCTCTTCTTATATTTTATATTGTCGGTTAGTTTAATAGGCCACCGGCCTCAAAGTTGCAAGCCTACTGAATGAAAAGTCTCCAACACTCGCTCTCAAGCTACCAGTCTCTTGCTGCCTCTTCTGAGCTAGCCAGAGGCTGAAGCAGTTACGAGGTCTACAACATTTAAACACAATTGTTGCCGCGAGGCATTCAAGCCTACGGATTTAATAAAAAAGTAGGCCTAAATCTTACATCATTAAAAAATAACTACATTTAGGCTACTTGGCTACGCAATAGGATTTCCATTAAAGCAGGGAGTGTGTGTGTGAGGTGGGAGTGTGGGGGGTAGGTGTGTGTGTGTGTGGGGGGGGGGGGGGGGGGGGTAAGTGTGTGTGGGAGGTACGTGGGAGTGTGGGGGGGGGGTAGGTGGGAGTGTGTGTGGGGGGATAAGTGTGTGTGTATGGGGGGGGGGTAAGAGTGTGTGTGGAGGGGTAGGTGGGAGTGTGTGGGGGGGAAGTGTGTGTGTGGGGGGGGGGGGGGGGGTAGGTGTGTGTGTGGAGGGGTAAGAGTGTGTGTGGGGGGATAAGTGTGTGTGTGTGTGGGGGGGGGGGGTAGGTGGGAGTGTGTGTGTGGTAGGGGGTAAGTGTGTGTGTGTGTGTGTGGGGGGGGGGTAGGTGGGAGTGTGTGTGTGATAGGGGGTAAGTGTGTGTGTGTGTGGGGGGGGGTAGGTGGGAGTGTGTGTGTGGTAGGGAGGGGGGTAAGTGTGTGTGTGTGTGTGGGGGGGGGTAGGTGGGAGTGTGTGTGTGGTAGGGGGGGGGGTAAGTGTGTGTGTGTGGGGGGGGGTAGGTGGGAGTGTGTGTGTGGTGGGGGGGGGTAGGTGTGTGTGTGTGTGGGGGGTAAGAGTGTGTGTGGGGGGGTAAGTGTGTGTGTGGGAGTGTGTGTGGGGGGGGGGGTAGGTGGGAGTTAGTGTGTGGTAGGGGGGGGGTAAGTGTGTGTGTGGGGGGGGTAGGTGGGAGTGTGTGTGTGGTAGGGGGGGTAAGTGTGTGTGTGTGTGGGGGGGGGGGGGGTAGGTGGGAGTGTGTGTGTGGTGGGGGGGGGTAGGTGTGTGTGTGTGTGGGGGGTAAGAGTGTGTGTGGGGGGGTAAGTGTGTGTGTGGGAGTGTGTGTGGGGGGGGTAGGTGGGAGTTAGTGTGTGGTAGGGGGGGGGTAAGTGTGCGTGTGTGTGTGTGTGGGGGGGGGGGGTAGGTGGGAGTGTGTGTGTGGTAGGGGGGGGGGGTAAGTGTGTGTGTTTGTGGGGGGGAAGTGTGTGTGTGGGAGGGGGTAGGTGTGTGTGTGTGTGGAGGGGTAAGAGTGTGTGTGGGGGGGTAAGTGTGTGTGTGTTTGTGGGGGGGGGGGGGGTTGGTGGGAGTGTGTGGGGGGGGTAGGTGGGAGTGTGTGTGGGGGGGTAGGTGTGTGTGTGTGTGGAGGGGTAAGAGTGTGTGTGGGGGGGTAAGTGTGAGTGTGTGTTTGTGGGGGGGGGTAGGTGGGAGTGTGTGTGGGGGGGGGGAAGGTGGGAGTGTGTGGGGGGTAGGGGGGGGGGGTAAGTGTGTGTGTGTTTGTGGGGGGGGGGTAGGTGGGAGTGTGTGGGGGGGTAGATTGCAGTTATGTCAACGCTACAGCTCTCTTCCTGTCAAGAGGAATAGCAGGACGTGTGTGTGTATGTGAGTGTGTGTGTGTGTGTGTGTGCCTATGTGAGTGTGTGTGTGCGTATGTGTGTGTGCCTATGTGAGTGTGTGTGTGCGTATGTGTGTGTGTGTGCGTATGTGTGTGTGAGTGTGCCTATGTAAGTGTGTGTGTGCGTATGTGAGTGTGCGTATGTGTGCGTATGTGTGTGTGCGTATGTGAGTGTGTGTGCGTATGTGTGTGTGTGTGTGCGTATGTGAGTGTGCCTATGTAAGTGTGTGTGTGCGTATGTGTGTGTGTGTGCGTATGTGAGTGTGCCTATGTGAGTGTGTGTGTGCGTATGTGTGTGTGTGTGCGTATGTGAGTGTGCCTATGTAAGTGTGTGTGTGCGTATGTGTGTGTGTGCGTATGTGAGTGTGTGTGCGTATGTGTGTGTGTGTGTGCGTATGTGTGTGTGCGTATGTGAGTGTGTGAGCGTATGTGTGTGTGTGTGCGTGTGCGTTTGTGAGTGTGCCTATGTAAGTGTGTGTGTGCGTATGTGTGTGTGTGTGTGCGTATGTGTGTGTGTGTGTGCGTGTATGTGGCTGATTCAGCTGGTTATGTGTCATCAGCAGGAGATTAATGGCTTTTTCTCAAAGTGCTGAAATCAGGACACACTCAGGAAACACACACACACACACACACACACAGAGTGTAGAGAGAGAGAGAGAAAGAGAGAGAGAGAAATGGCTAAATCGTTGAAATCATGTGTTCATGTGTGTTTGTTCTTATGCTAACTAAGCTTGAGAAGGCACCAGGAAGTTGGATAAAATGCTCTACCGGTGGAGCTTGGTCTGGTGTCACCATACACACGTTAAATCTCTATTCTATACATACACACGTTAAATCTCTATTCTATACATACACACATGTTAAATCTCTATTCTATACATACACACACGTTAAATCTCTATTCTATACATACACACACGCAAAGTAGCTAGCCTAGGTCCAGCTGTCCCGAGAGATCCCCTCGACCAGACAGTGAAGTGCTGCACCGCTCACGGATGGATGGAATGATGTCCGATGCCCAGCTAGGGCAAAAGCTAGCCATAGCAAGCTCCCAATGGACAAATGTCAACGACATCAGCTGACTTAGAAGCAGTAAAAAGGACTAAGAAGGACTATTTGTTATTTTTTAAATGTATTTGTCTTGTCTTGATGTCACGGGTACGCTGGCGACTACGCCGCTCCATCCGGCATCTTGTGTCTTGTTGTTATGTGTCTTGTTTGTGGAGCGCTTTGGGTTGCACTATGTGCATGTTAAATGCACTTTATAAATAAATCTGACTTGACTCTGACTTGACTTTCATTTTTCATTTCATATTTATTATACAGGAAAGTGTTAAAAGTAACAAAGTTACAGTTTAAAACCGGCCTGACTCAGTAAAAAAACTGATTTCCAGCAGGTTCCTGTTCTGCAGCACATATAACAAGTAACAGGGACAGGGCACATCACATTTACATACTACACAAAGCAAACATATAGACATCAGACTTAGCACAGACAGTGATATATAGAGGTCAGTGTTTGCAAGTGTATGTATTGAGGAGTAGCAGTTTATAGTTTTTTTTAAATTGTGTGATGGATTGTAATTCTCTGATGTGTTGAGGAATGCCATTCCAAACTCTAGTAGCCGTATGTATGAAGGACCTCTGGCCAAAGCCATTGTTGTATGAGGGCACTGGGTGGAGGGCTGTGGAAACTGACCTAGTGACACTTGAGGCATGTTATGTGACACGCACTTGAGGCATGTTATGTGACACGCACTTGAGGCATGTTATGTGACACGCACTTGAGGCATTTTATGTGTCGATAGAAAAGAGATGTAGTACAGCGGCTAAGGCCAGATTTTTACCTGAATCGTTCAGTTTTTGCAGAAAGCACGAAACTTGGTACATGTATACTACTACCCCTAGTGATCAAAAATTTAAATGGACCCCAACACATAGCGCCCCCTAGTGGCTCCTATCTTGACTTCAAATATGGCCACCAAAATATGCCCTTTTTTCTACTTTTATAATGCTATGCTGCTTTTATGATGTGTCTATAGCCATCTTTCAGCATTATGACATACATAATGAGACAATCATGCATATTTAAAATGACTAAACTCTGCACTTGCCTGGGCTCAATCCTTCTAATTTGTCCCCTAGAGCCTGGCATGCTAGCAAGGAGGCTAAAACCCATGGATGCTAGCGTCTAGTCTCTCAAAGAAACATATGATGCCTTTTGGGAAATTAGCTATTTTGTCTTCTATCCTAGAGTTAGATAAATTAGTACATACACCCAGTAAGAGTTAGATAAATTAGTACATAACCCAGTCCAACACATCCTACTGTTAGCCTAATTCAATTGAGGTGGGTGGGGCCAATTAGCATATGCTAAAGTTTCTTTTAAGGCTTATAGTGATCGTTTGAAAAGATCCATTTTGTTTTATTGTAGTTTAACATTTTGCATCCCATAACATGATTATGCCTGTCAATGAAGCTAATTTAAATACGTAATACCTTATGAGTTTAGCTCCCTCCTGACACATTAGGGCTCATGCTAGTCAGTGAACCAGCACTTTCAGGACACTGGCTAGTGCGTTCAGCGCCCAGTCCTTGGGTGTGCTTTGTGGTGGAAACACCAAAAGCTCAAGACAGGTAAAGTTGAGTATCGTCCGCATAGCAGTGATAATCAAATTCATGGGAGTGAATGGTCTCACCCAAGGAAGTGTGTAAATAGAGAAAAGTAGGGGCCCTAATACTGATCCTTCAGGCACACCTGTGGTGAGGTCATGTGCCCTTTAAGGTAGGTTTTAAACCAGTCAAGGGCTTTCCTAGACATCCCAGTTCAGATAATGTAGAAATAGTATTGAAGGCTGCAGATAAGTCTAGTAGAATGAATACTAATGACTTAGCAACTTAGATGAGGACTTAGCTACTCTCCATGCTTCGGTCACAGACAGAAAAGGAGTTTAGGTAGAATGACTCTTGAAAACAGACTGCATAGGGTCTGGCAGGTTGTTCTGATATAGTAAGTCCAAGACTTGCTTGAAAACCACTTTCTCCAAAAACGAAAGGAAGAAGGGAGATAGGTCTGTAAAAACAGGAATGGTTTTAGAGGTGGTGGCAAACGATACATTTTCCATCTTTATCCTCCTTGACTGATTTTTTACTAGTTTCACATTTGGCTAGGGTCAGTGTCACTACTGGTAGCATAAGCCAGTACCTGGAGCCTACAAACATTGCACAGGTAGTCCAACTCCTCCAAAATGGCACACCAATACGTTCCATTGCCAGAAAGATTGCTGTCTCCCAGCGCAGTCTCAAGAGCATGTAGGAGATTCCAGGAGACAGTTGCTCTAGGAGAGCTGGGCAGGATGGTAGAGGTTCCTTAACCCAGCAGCAGGACCAGTATCTGCTCCTTTGTGCAACAACAAACAGTAAGAGCCCTGCCAGAGCCCTACAAAATGACCTCCTCCAGGCCGCTGATGTAAATGTCTCTGACCACACTGTCAGACTTCATGAAGGTGGCCTGAGGGCCCGATGGCCTCTGGAAGGACCTATGCTCACTGCCCAGCACCGTGCAGCTCAATTGGCATTTGCCACAGAATACAAAATTGGCAGATTTGTGCTTTTTACAAATGAGACCAGGTTCACCCTGAGCACATGTGACATCTGAAAATGTCTTGGAGAATGTAAGGCTGCCTGCAACATCATTCAGCATGACTGGTTTGGTGGTGGGCCAGTGATGGTCTGGGGAGGGATATCCTTGGAAGGATGCACACACCTCTACGGGCAAGACAACTGCACCCTCACTGCTCTTAGGCATCAGGATGAAAACCTCAGACCCATTGTCTAACCCTCTATTGGTGCAGTGGGCCGTGGGTTCCTCCTGGTGCACAACAATGGCTGGAAACATGTAGCGAGAATGTGCAGGCAGTTCCTGGAGGATGAAGGCATTGATACCATTGACTGTCCCCCCACACTCCCCTGACTTAAATCCTATTGAACACCTCTGGGATATTTTGGTCCATCCAACACCGCCAGGTTGCACCAACGACTGTCAAGGAGCTCAGTGATGGCCATGTCCACATCTGGGAGCAGATCCCCCAGGACACCATCCGCCGTTTCATTAGGAGCATGCCCCGATGCCATCAAGCATGTCGGGACCATACAAACTAATGAGTACCATCATGAGTTGCTGCGCTGAAATTCAAGCAAAATGGACTAGTCATCTTAGATTTTCGGGGGGTCTTTAAATTTAGTCCTCTGTGGATTGATAATTTTCATTCCCAAATAACAAAGTGGCATCCTTTTGTTCCTAACATTACCCAGTCCATATCAGTTTGAATCCTACCTCACAGGATGCTCGTTTAACGTATCATGGCTTGGACAGCTGTCCGCACCTCACCATCCCACCACAGGGGTCCCCCAGTGCTCAGTACTGGGCCCCCTTCTCTTTGGTATCCACACCACTTCTTTGGGACAGATTATCCATTCACACAGCTTCTCATACCACTGCTATGCAGATGACACACAACTTTTAACTGTTCTTTACACCTGATGACCCCTTGGTCTCAGCACGGATCTCGGATTGCCTCTCAGACATATCCACATGGATGAAGGCACACCACCTCCAGCTAAACCTCTCAAAAACCAAACTGCTGGTCCTCCCAGCTAAACCTACTGCTCCCACCTACTCGAATGCCCTCATACAGGCATATATGCTACCCCCCGAACATTGCGCTCTTCAGACAAACATCGTCTAGCTCTGCCACCGGTACGCTCAAGGCAATCCAAACCTTTTTCATCTGTTGTTCCTCGTTGGTAGAACGCGCTACCAGTTCCTACTAGAGCAGGGACATCCCTCTCCATCTTCAAAAAACCCAGCTCTTCAGAGAATATCTATCGTAGCACTACTTACAACTATTACTCTTGAATTTCCCCTTGGGGATCAATAAAGTATCTATCTATCTATCTATCTATCTATCTAGAGTGGGCAGTGCTTCGACTTGGCCAGCTTCCCTCGCGGTCCGCGCGCGGGATCACGCGACTTCAATTTGTATTTTTCCAGTGACGCTGCAACAACCGGCAGAGGTCTCAAGTGAGCAGGGTGTCTCGTAAAAAGAAATGGAGCTGGAAAACCCTACACAGACTTCACTACAGACTTTAGCAGACTGGTTTAGACATAATTTAATAGCCAGAAATATGCCTTCCCTGCCCTAATAAAGAAATATTTGGTTAACGGCGAGTGAATCCCATTTGCAGCCGTAAAAGAAATGCAGGACAAATTAAACATTCTGCAACGATGATAGACAGACATCATTTGGACAAAATATAGAGCATATTAACCTCCGTTGCTCAGCCAAATGCCTTCCTGTTACGTCCTGTTATCACGGAGTTACGGGCGATAAACTATTTTTGATGGTCACAAGTTTACTTCATTAGCGTTTATTTCTTTGATTATTAAAGAGTGTTTTTCATTTAAAGGCTTGACTTCGTGCTTATTCAGAAGAGCATTTAGTGCTCTCCCCAATCCCAGACGTTCACATTGCATGTTTGTTTGTAATGGATGCAACCGCGAGATACGCTTGTCATAGGCGCCGATACCGAGGGTGCTCCGTCTCTCAGGCACCCACTGAAAACATCGAGCACCCACGTGTGCCAGCTTACAGTCCCGGCTAAATTTACATTCATTTAAAACCAAACGTCGCAGTTTATGTTAAATTCAGCATCTCTCATAATGTGATTGGATATGTTGCTGTCAATTCCCTACTTCATATACTAACCACCAATGAGAGCGTCTCTCGTATGAAAATTCCTGACACTTCCCACCTGAAGAATTAACACAAGGCTTTGTCGGGTCTTCAGCCCCGAATGTTTAAAATGTATATAGCCCTGAATATCATTTTAAAAGTAGTCTGACAAAGCTTATTGTTTTGTGACACAGCTAAACACTGGTACCTCATAGAACGTCTACAGTATAACATAGCCTAGGTGGTCTCAACTCACAAAAGTAAAGCAGATAGAAAGAACTCACGCAAATCTAGCCTACAACACGCAGACAGCTTTATGCGCAGGGAAGAGAGCGCGCGCGCGCACTGTGCTTTATGATTGTTGCCTTCTGATGGTATCTTGCTAATTCACTGAACTGCATTAGGTGACCTTGCCTTTATCTTATAACTCCTTGTCTGAGCGACTACCAGGCCTATGGTTTTTAAAAGTCAGATGTTCCCTGAGAAAAACATTGGAAAATAAAAATGTTTATTGACTTGAAAAATACAGTAATTTTTGCAAACTCCCTTCATTCAACCCTTGAAGACATCGCGGTCTGGTGCGCTATGTAGATCGTTTCTCGTACCATTTAATTTCTCCGAATTTAGGTCTACTAGGCCTACAATAACGTCATCACCAAATACATCTTTTATTTTTAGTTGATCAACCACAAAGAGTAGCATAGGCCTACTGTGCACAGTGCACTGACGACTGTAGCAGCCCAAGGTAACCAGTTGTTGTAGATGAGGCAATCCCTTGTTTCAGATAGCCTGGACAACATGTTACCTGGGTGTTGCCTACGTTATTAATTAATGGTAGCCTACAATAGTTAATTGATTCGTGTAACATATTAGTTGGCTCAAAGAGTAGGGAATCAGGATGGAGAGAGTCACGCGTGTGTGGCTTTTGCGGGATCGAATCCAGTTTAATGCTAGTTTTCAAAACATATATTTTTTACATGTCTTTTGTTCGAGTGGCTGTAATGTAGCCGAGCGCTCATGGCGTATGAAAAGCGACTTCGAACCGCCTAAAACAACTTGTTTGTGAATGTCTGACAACTGCTGCAGCGCATGCACGCACAAGGAAACCAGTAGGTGGAGAAACCAGAAGGCACACAACACAGGAACGATTTTAAGGCTATTTCGCATAGGCTACTCAATGGTGCTATTTCACACGCATTATAGCGACCCCCACTTACCGGGGTTAGGTGAAAGGTGTTAATAGACGATTGGCGTAGCCTACAGTGGACTAGGGCTGTCAAAATTGCTCAAAAATGACGTTCGAATATCCCCTCTAAAATAAACACATGTATTCGAATATATTGGAATATCTAGGCTATATTATTTGCGCATTATGTCAGTGACGTGCATCATGTCATCTGTTTTTAACTTTTTGTATGGTTATTGCTTGACAGGGGGGATCCCAAGCAGCTTTCAGCCATAATACATTTCCTAATTCACCCGACACTGATATTCAAAATGTTGAAACTATTTCGGCATAGCCTATAAGCAGTTTAATTAAATGTGATGTTAGTTGTAAACAAACGGGCTACTTGGTGAGGCTTGGCCTCACAGATGCGCTCGTGCCTTAAATGGCAATACAAATCTTCACGATAGGCCTATTAACTGACCGCCCGATTCACGTTGGCTGGGGGGCAGGGGGGGGGGCATCAGACATTTGTTCCCAAGGGTCTATGAATTGTTAATCCGGCCCTGCCCCCAACGAACGCAACTTTCCACCTCTGAGACAGCTCAGTCTAGAGGACTCCTAACTCACCTAGACCTACTTACTGTAGGCTGCGCAAACCACAGGCCTTTTTTTGGGCAAGCCTGCACTCGCGGCAGGCCTTCTGTTGAAGAATTTTATATAAATCCTGCGCTAACAGTAATCCTCCTACCCCCCGTTACCACAGCTGTGGATAGTGTGGCATGCTCACACTTTATGTCTCCTTCTTGCAAACTAGGCCTATAGCCCAACCATTTACGTCTTCAAAAAATAACAACTTGCCAGATATGCCTTCATATCTTTGGGCTTCATTCAGCATTTTGTTCTTCCACTGGAAATGACTCTTCTACATTTGCTGCCTGCTGCATCCTTTCTGTTTGTATTGTTTAGAAAATGTTTGACGTCTTGAGTTAATGCATTAAACATTGTTTGCTGGTAACCAGCCACAAATAGCCTACAGATTCTTGCGTGCGTACATTCTCTATTCTCTCCAAAATGTGCCCGTTCTATAGGCTGGCCAAATGTGTAATTCTGCGGCATAAAGAAGATGTATTTGTTTATTGTACAGAAAAATAAAAATAGCCTGTCAAGCAGTCAATTGACTACATTGCAGTCAATAAGTAGGGCAAATTACGAAACCAAAATGTGGGTCATAGTTGTCTAAGCCTCTGCTGTGAGGCCAAACCCATGAACAAAGACGGATTGATATCTGCAATAGTTTTTTTTTTTTTGCCGAAACAAGCTCACAGCCGAACGAGTCATAGCACTGAAGGGAGAGGCAACTGGCATGTGATCTCCAATGGATGTACAAGTTTTCTCCTGTGCCAACGATATTTAATCCAGTGTTTTGTCAAGTTGCAAAATGCTATTTGTTTTATGATAGTATGAAGTACTTTTTGTATAGGGTACTATCTTAATTGCTTTATACTCAATACTTGACCAATGGCTATTGCATCTGTCTATTGAAAGTGAGATTGTGGCATGTGATCTACTGTGTAGGCTTCATAAAATAAAATAAACAGATTGCTAATGGCCTACAAGCTGATCTGGGGTGCGTTTCCCGTACAACTATGGAGGTTAGCTTTTTACTAACAGGATGCAACCAACATGTAAGTTACGACTGTTTCCCAAAACTGTCGTACTTACATAGTACTGTAAGTTTGGACCATGATAGTTTCCAAACTTCAGTAGTCTGGACTAAGGTGGTTAATGACGTTTAGTAGCACGTGAACGGTCACCTGCACATACTTCTGTTGCGCATTGCGTTAAGGCCGGCAGATGACAGCCGCCGTTGCACAGCAGTAACCAGTCCCCTGTCCAAGAGTTCGAATCTGGGTTAAGATTTTGACAACAATATTGACATCGTTGTTTACCTAAGTTTATCTTTTGTGCAGATCATATTTTCAAAATCAGAATCAGCCTTCTTGGCTTGGTTTGCGTAAACTAACAAGGACCCCCCCCCTCCATGAAAATCAAAGGCTACATATTCTCAGCTGACTCGTCAAAAAGTGCGCACCACCTTATTATTATCTGCAGGTGTGTGACTTTTACTTACGTGCACATGGCTACAAATTGACTTTTAATTTATGTATTTTCTGCCTTGGGCATTTTAAAATATGGATGTATGGTGGTTAGAAGTGTAAATATCAATTAGAAACCTAAATATATTTATAATTATTAATTTGCAAACAAATAACTGGCGTCAGTGACGTCTTTGACATGAAGATCCCTGGAACTATGCTTCTACTAGCATTCTACCACAGGTCGAGAGGTGTAGTTGTAACTACACAACTTTACGATAGTGGTTGCGAACGTTCGTTGCTACTATGGTTTTGGGAAACACTAACGTAGTGTAACGATGCATTGGACTATGTAAGTTCCAAATATGAGTGTAATTCTGCGGCATAAAGCAGATGTATTTGTTTATTGTACAGAAAAATAAAAATGACATGTCAAGCAGTCAATTGACTACATTGCAGTCAAGAAGTAGGGCAAATTCATTTACGAAACCAAAACGTGGGTCATAGTTGTCTAAGCCTCTATAGCGTAGCCTGTTAAAAACGTTGCAGAAGCCTACCCAAGGCTACAGATTAATTCTTAACAGTTATTTCTCTACTGGCTCAGTTATCACACCACTGTTTTGATTTGCGTAGTTGCGTTAACCCAACACTGACAATAATGTAGACAGCAAATTTCGATTTCCGTTACCACCGTGTAGTCAAGCCTTAAGCCATACCCAAGTAGCCTAAATCGAGGTAAATCGAGCTTTTTCAGAAGGGGCATCAGGCAGAGCGATGTACAGTGGCAGAGCGACGCACAGTGGCTGAAAGTGGTACTAAAGCTTCACGCACCTTCACGCCTCGTAATGCGCGACTGAAGTGGCCATTTGAAAGCGATGCCCACTGTATCTAACTAGCTAATTCTAGCACTTACCACCTGACTTGACTGTAGAAAAACAGCTGAAAATCACTGATGCACTTTTACCTGTTGTATTCTGCCTTTTTGAATGGTTTTAAATTGTTATAGAATTGTTGAGAGAATTGTTTTAAAAGCGTTAAACTGTTTACCAGGTTGTACAGTGGGCATCGCTTTCAAATGGCCACTTCAGTCGCGCATTACGAGGCGTGAAGCTGCGTGAAGCTTTAGTACCACTTTCAGCCACTGTGCGTCGCTCTGCCACTGTACATCGCTCTGCCTGATGCCCCTAATGAAAAAGCAGGAGACTTGCCGAGAGTAATCCCAGCCTACGAATTCAATAACAAAATAAATCATGCATAATTAAACATTACCTCGATTTAGGCTACTTGGGTACCGTAAAACTCCAAATAATAGCCCAGGCTTTTATTTTCCCAAATCGCCAAACTGCACCGGCTAGTATTAGGCGTCTATATGAGACAGGCCTTTAATTCCCTTTACACAAAACTTTTCCTCTGCAAAGATGGAAAATATTATCGAATTAATTATTTCAAACACACTGAATGTCTACCTATATGACTAGGCTATCTGATGACAACGGATCATCATTCATTTAGTGTTGAGATGTTGTTCATTGAGTGAGATACAGTAAGATCCAAATAGCGGGGATAGCCAGATGAAACACGTTTTAATTAAACGTAATCTACAAAGAGATCGTATCACACTGAAAGCTCATATTTTGTCACTAGCAAATAGCCTATATCGGTCCTTTGTCAAATACAGTTGCATTATCAGCCCTGACCAAAACCGTTCAGGAATTATTTATGCAAAAGTGGAACGTGCTTAATGTTTCATTCTCCCTCCTTTTCAGCACGAATGAAACATTAGAGCATGAGAGAGCATGAACCATACTGTTTCTCCCGTTTTGTATTTGCCAAATTTGACAACAGTCTACATTCAAATCATAGCCTACTTCCAGGCTCACGGGAACATATTTTTGACCAGGGGTGCTGAATAACAAAATAATCATGGATGTCCGACGATTTCTCCCCCAGCATATGATTTGAATTTAGACAGCTAAATACGCCATTTCACCGCCGTGTATGAGTAGGTCTCATACACGTGAGTGAGAAGTTCTATAATGCCCTGGGCAGCCACATTCCACTGCAACTATGCGCGCACACACCAGTCCCATAGAAGCGCACTTGATTTTACATCATTAACCTATTTCAGTAGGTTATATAGACAGAGAATGTCCGTAGACCGGCTCTGATATAGCCTAGTCTAAGGTAAATTCCTTTTCTGACTTCTTTCTCTTTATCGCCATGGCATTTAGAATAAAGAATAACGTTCGTGAACCGTTCTGGTTTTGTTGCCAGCATAAAAACAAGCTTACCATCGGCCTATCCGCAAATTAACACAAGGGATGGGTTGAAGGGATGAATTGAACGATGACGAAGTCAGACATATAGGCATAGTTCATATTGGAAAAAAGGTTATACAATTTGGAACTCTAGCTTTTCCCCACCGCAGTCTTTTAATGCCATCTAGTCATAACGTGCGCAGTCTGCGCCATACTTAAGCCCAAATCACACCCAAGATTCACGAGATGAGCAGCAACTTGATGCAACATTCTAAAACCTTGCAACTGTGACCAGACATGTGAATGCTTTGCGACGGCTTGTAATGACGTGCAACATCTAATTCACACTGCTGTAACATCCTTTCTGTAACGGTTTTGTGTCATTGCGAATCTTTAAACAGACGATCTGACGGGTTTTAGAACATTAAATACAACCCGAAACTAAAAAACAGACCAGGCCTCTACTGGAGACCGGCCTTTAACCCAAACCTCTTAGGGACTTGGCGATTATTTGAAGTTTTACGGTATGTCTTAAGGCTTGACTACACGGTGGTAACGAAAATCGAAATCGAAATTTACTGTCTACATTATTGTCAGTGTTGGGGGTAACGCAGCTACGCAAATCAAAACAGTGGTGTGATAATTGAGCCAGTAGAGAAATAACTGTTCAGAATCAATCTGTAGCCTTGGGTAGGCTTCTGCAGAAAACAATGTTGTTGCCGATTTAATACTATCTGGCGACGTTTTTAACAGGCTACGCAATAGAGGCTTAGACAACTATGACCCACGTTTTGGTTTCGTAAATTAATTTGCCCTACTTCTTGACTGCAATGTAGTCAATTGACTGCTTGACATGTCATTTTTATTTTTCTGTACAATAAACAAATACATCTGCTTTATGCCGCAGAATTACATTCATTTTAGGCTGACTTCTGCAGACCCGCAAAAAAACACTGCCAGGCCATTCTTAAAAATATTTTCGTTTGCCGTAACCCGACCGACCCTGTCAATTTAGAACCGACCCAAATATTTATTTTTTTCCCCTTTTAGTCCGACCGACTTGCCAGTTGTAAACTTGCGTTAAGACCGATTTTTTTTACTCTAAACAACCAATACAAATAAAATACTATTTATTTTAGTAGGCCTAAGTATTGTGAATATAAATTGCCTACATACAAACGTAGGCTCTCTTAAATAAAACCCTGTGGCGTCATCTCTACACCATTGGTTTACGCATGTCACACTATGGCCTATACGCTTCGTTTCATTCACACAAACATCTCGACTCAACGCTTATTACTTGGCACGAAGCTCTGGAAGAACTGTGCCCAGAGTACACAACTGTTTCACCAGCACATTTAAATTACTTGACTAAAACCGTGCATAACTGGAGGTACACCTGTTATCTGAGCAGTCTGTATGTCCTCATTTTGCGAATGCGAGGACGATATGAGTCTGTTGCATAGATGGCCGAGTCACGCATAATGTTTGAAAACCACTGGCTCGTAATCACAATAATTTAACACACGACAGTTGGATACTTCATCATGTTCCCATGCCTACATTTTGGTGAGTAGAGATCGTTAAAACAATAAAGTATGGCTTTCCGTTTGGGACATTGAAAATTTTTAATAGGGTAGACTACCGTCGGAGATGCTGACTTGCAAAGGCCTCGGGATAACACGTTATCTCCATTATCATCAGTCATGCCCCTTTATCAAAGTGGGGAATGAAAGAAAAAGTTTGAGAACCACTGGCTTAACAAGTTACCTGCAGTCCAGAACACAGAATATTGCAACAGAAAGTTGCCTTTAGATTGCAACAGAAAGTTGCTGATTTTTTACGAGCAAGATGTTTTTGGTGCTTGGCATGTTCTTAAATAACAATGATCATCAGTAGCCTAATATTCGACCATTATTTTGTGTAAATGGGCTATGCATTGGGTTAGACACCAGGGGCCATATTCACAAAGCCTTGTATCTTACCACTAGGAGTAGGCTAATCCTAAATAGCAATAAAAGATTTTAGCTATAGTAGTTTCTCTTATTAAGTTATTCATAATAAGGGAAAATGACAACTCCTGAACAGATTCTGGAGCTGAGCGCTCTAGAATCTTTGACTAACAGTCTAAGAGTGAGTGAGTCTTCTTTGCTATGGATGACGTTATTACTCATGTACGAGCTTGACTGAAGTGACCACCTTGATTGGCTGATGATTGTAACGCGGGAATGATTCCAAACACCTCCCTTACGATGAGTGGCAGGTGACAGGTCTGAGAATGCGTGCACAAGGACAGAAGGTGATGAATAACTGAATAAAAAGGCCTAGCCTAAATGAATCAAGAGTAAGGCAAAACAAATAGCCTAGTAGCCTAATGAAACATACAGATTGATGTAGTATCTTTGTAACATTATTAAATTAATCTGTTACTATGCCTATGCCTACGTTTGCAAAAGAGAACATTTTAATTTGATTCACAATAATGTTACATTTAATTTACTGTTGTTAATTAATGTTGACAATGAGTAGCCTAGTTTTGGTTATTGTTGGTGGCGTTATTGCATGTTAGTTATGCCTACAATGCAAAATTGCTTCCTCACGATTGGAAGCTCCTGTAGCCGCATATGATTTCAAAACAGGCGAAATGCCACAAAACCGGTTTGTGAATAGGTCTGTGAGTTAGGAGTCCTCTTGACTTCTTTTAAGCTGTCACAGCTGGTGGGAAGGTGTGATTTGTTGGGGGCAGGGCCGGATTAACTGGGCACAAATGTCTGATGCCCCCCCCTGTCCCCCAGTCAACGTGAATTGGGTGGTCAGTTAATAGGCTATACCGAAATAGTTTTCAACATTTTGAATATTAGTGTCGGGTGAATTAGGAAATGTTCTCAAAGTAGCCTTATGGCTGAAAGCTGCTTGGGATCCCCCCTGTCAAGCAATATAACCATACAAACGCGCGCACTCATTGTTTCAAAAGGAGTAAATTCGGCTTTGTCAGAACTGAGCTGTGGACGACACGGCACGGTATGCCCAATTGAAAATAAATCAACGCAACGCAACACAGACCCCGCTTCTCTCGCGTCAGTCACTGACATGAACGAAACACAGAACCCGCTTTTCTCACGGCAGTCACTGACAGTAACCTAGAATAAATGCATGGGGAAAAAAACCTCCCCATGACAAAGACATCGTAAAACACTGAAAGTTAATATTTTGTCACTATAACATACATCTGTCCTTTGTCAAATGTGTTATGTTCCAAGTAGCCTAGTGCGTAATTCTGCTTCATAAAGTTGAACAAATACATTTGCTTATTTCACAGAAAAATATAATTAGCCAGTTAGGGTCTACAGTGCAGAGTTGGTAAGTTATGGTAGGCCAACTTGGAGTGAACATACAAACAGGGGAAATTCTTTCTCTAGTAGCTGAATAGCTTCAGGTGCGCACGTAGACATAAGGCCGAACATGCAAGCGCCAATAAATCGTGCTCTCACGACAATCACGCTGTTAAACTTAAATAGGTTAACATCACTCTAAGTTCGCCTTCAAGCAAGGAAAACGATGATTTGAAGACATCTGTTTCGTTGGAAGGGCAAGGGGTAGCAACAGGGCAACACAGAGACAGGCCCGATGGCAGGGCTGTTATGAGAGTATTAAAATATGGGATATTCTATGGGAAAACATTAAAACGGCAAGACAGCGGGGGGAAGTTAAAATACGTGAGAAACACGGAAAAAGTCGGCATGCATTGTTTCTGTCCCCGTGCACAGGGATTATTTGTCATAATATTAATCACATATGATTATTTGTGAAATTGTGCAAACAGGCGCAACATATTTGAAAAGGAAGGACTGGTAGCATGCAAGCTCACGGGAAAGATTGATTTAAGAACGTTATCACAGTGTGTGGCTGTGGCGCAAAGCAGCGCGGGCAGAAGACAGCGACAATTGGCAGGGGAGGGTCATGTCTTTTTTAACAATTCTGTCGGAGGGTCATTGAACAATTTCTAGCAGGCAAGGGAGGGTCATGCAACTTTTGACTGAAGCACTCAAAATTCCTCCAGTGGCCCCTTAAATAAATAACGAACAGTCCCTAGATAGCTGCTGGGCTATATGTCTTGGTTCATGTCTGTTAACAACTCATTGCCGTCAAACGCGTAGCCTATCTCGCGGTTGCATCCATTACAAACAAACATGCAATGTGAACGTCTGGGATTGGGAAGAGCACTAAATGCTCTACTGAATAAGCACGAAGTCAAACCTTTAAATGAAAAACACTCTTTAATAATCAAAAAAATAAACCGCTAATGAAGTAAAATTGTGACCATCAAAAACCGTTTATCGCCTGTAACTCCGTCATAACAGGAAGGCATTTGGCTGAGCAACGGAGGTTAATATGCTCTATATTTTGTCCAAATGATGTCTGTCTATCATTGTTGCACTCGGAGAAAACCAGAATGTTTAATTTGTCCTGCGTTTCTTCTATGGCTGCAAACGGGATTCACTCACAGTTAACCAAATATTTCTTTATTAGGGCAGGGCAGGCATATTTCTGGCTATTAAATTATTTCTAAACCAGTCTGCTAAAGTCTGTAGAGTGAAGTCTGTGTAGGTTTTCCAGGCTCCATTTCTTTTTACGAGACACCCTGCTCACTTGAGCCATCTACCGGTTGTATCGGTTGTTGCAGCGTCTCACTGGGAAAATACAAATTAAAGTCGCGTGATACCGCGTGATCCCACGCGCGGACCGCGAGTGAAGCTGGCCAAGTCGAAGCACTGCCCACTGTAAGTCGCTTTAGCTAAAAATGCGTCAGCCAAATGTAATGTAATGTAGATATCCAGCATGATGTTTTTTCCCCATTGAGATCTGATGTGTTTTATTTTTTTAAATGTATAATTTTTTTGAGCAGTGTATAGTAAGAGTTAAGGTTTGCTCAGAAAGAGAAGAAGGTAGAATAAGAATTTATTGATGATGTAGGTAGTTACTTCAATTAACCAAAATATAGAATAATTGGCTTATTTTCTTACACATAGTGGCCATATTGGAATCTTACCAGATTATACTTGATGCCTCATATATTATTGAGGTTGTCATGTGATAAAATGACTGTTCAAACTTTGAAATTGTTTTTGAATGATATTTCTATCATGAATAACAATTGAGATGGTCTATATTTTCACATTTGGTATCCGCCATATTGGATTTCAAAATGGCGAACATCAAGTTTGTTTGGAAATCATTTCAATAGCTTCCTTGGCCCTAAAAATTGAGTGTTAGAACTTAAAATACTTTTTTATCTTGTTGTATCAACAATTCTATTAAGAATGGTAGCCATATTTGAATTCAAGATGGCGGCCACTAGGGGGCGCTATGTGTTGGGGTCCATTTCAATTTTTGATCACTAGGGGTAGTAGTATAACTGTGCCAAGTTTCATGCTTCCTGCAAAAACTGAACGATTCCGGTGCTTAGCCGCTGTACTAATGAGTGTTTGTGAAGTGCTGTGATGGAGTTGATAGTAAATAGAAATCGCATGACTGTAGATAAAAATTTGAAAGGTCAGAGCATGTGATTGAGTGAGCGCAGTGCAGTGGTGTGTCCATTTGGGAAGATTCCATACAAATTTTTCTTAGGGTAACACTTAGGTTATAGGGTAAAAACTACCTATCGTCGGCCCCGACGATAACGGCGATAAGCCATATCTCAGGATAGGAAGGTCCTAGAGACCCCAGACCAAGTGTCCTGGATGCCTTTCTTCAAGACAAATCGATAGAGCCCAACTGTCCAACTGTGGATTTTCAAAGCTTGGTAATATAACCGTGCAATGGGTTCAGTAACTTCCTTTGTGGGTGAGGGACCATATTGGTAGACAGTATGAGATGGTTGAGAATATAATCGCTTTTAGTAGAGGATAGATATGATCTGATCTTGTTGTATACATATAGTTTCTGATTTAACTTTTTAGCTAGCTTGGAAGCGTGTTCACGGTGTGTAAGGTGTGAGTCAAGTAGTACTCCCAAATACTTATATGATTTGGTGATGACAAGAGTTTGATTTGAAAAGATTACAGGACTGGTGATGGACAGATGCTTTCTGGGTGAGTGGAAATACATGCATTCAGTTTTTTAACATTGATTGTTAATTCAACCACTTATGTAAAAATTGAAGGCAGATGACAGTTTGGAGTTTATCATATTAGATAGAAAGAGCACAGTGTCATCAGCATACATTAGGCATTTAGAGTATTTACACACAGCTGGGAGATCATTAATATATAGAAGAAAGAGTAAAGGCCCCAGAATGCTTCCCTGTGGGACACCCATACCACATCCCAAGAGCTGAGATATTGCATGGTCAATTTTGACAACTTGTGATCTATCAGTTAAATAAGAAGAGATCATGTCTAATACTGAGGGCGATAGGTTAAAAGGGTGAAGTTTGGATAATAAAATCAGGTGGTCTACTGTGTCGAATGCTTTACGAAAAATTTGATAAAAATTGCTCCAGTAATGTGTCTTCTATTGAGAAAGTTACAAATTTCCTCAATGAAAAGTAGTAAAGCAGACATGGTGGACCGTTATGCACGGAAACCATGTTGACAGTCACTTAGCCTGTTACTGTTTTCTAGATAGCGGCTTAATTGATTGTGCAACGTCTATATGTGTGTATATATGTGTGTGTGTGTGTGTGTGTGTAACGGGTTTGACAGATTACCTCTGAGCTGGCGATAAGGAAGGCAAAGCAGGGAAGAGTGGACAAGATCACATAGGCCAACGCCACGGGTCTCCTGAGAGAGAGAAATCATATCATTTGATGTCTAAACTGTGAGAGAGAGAGAAATCATATCATTTGATGTCTAAACTGTGAAAGAGAGAAATCATATCATTTGATGTAGCAGCGAAGCGGCGGTCATATAGGTTTAGTCAGATTTTTTTTATTTCTTTTTTTTTTTCGCATGTCCAAATTTCCGTCAAGGATTCCTGGGACACTGTAAGACCGGGGTACACGAAACTTGGTGGGCATGTAACCCCACATAGATAGCATGGAACCTCCTGTTTTCGTTTTGATCTCTAGCCCCCCCCCCCCCCCCCGCTGGACTGGACCCCCGAAAGGAGGGTAGGGCAGACACAGTTTTCTGTGAATATCTCGAGAACCGATTTTTTTGTATGTTGATCTCAAAGGGCCATGTCAACCCATTCCATAACCACTCATTTCATGTATAGCGCCACCTAGTTAAACACAAAAAAGTAAAAATGAGGTGTTGTAATCGCAGGTATCTGTGACCTAACATAGTCAAAACTTCACGAAATTGGAAGTGTATGATCATTATGACACCTTCTGAATGCACACCAAGTTTCGTGGAATTCCGTTCATGGGGGGCCACACAATAAATTAATTTATATTACTATACACCAACTGGCCTGTAGGTGGCCGGAGACAGTTTTCTGTGAATATCTCGAGAACCGTAGGGCCTAGGAGGTCCACCTTTTTTTTGTATGTTGGTCTTAAGGGGGCATGTCAACCTATCCCATTACCACTTATTTCATGTATAGCGCCACCTAGTTAAAAATTAAAAAGCAAAACATTAGGTGTTTTCATCACAATATCTCTGGCTGACATGGTCAAAACTGCACGGAATTGAAAGTGTAGGATCATCATGACACCCTCCGAATGCATGCCAAGTTTCGTGGACTTTCGTTCATGGGGGGCCTTACAATAAAATAATATATGTGTACATTTAGTGACCATACACCAACAAGGATTCCCGGGACACTGAAAGACCGGGGTACACGAAACTTGGTGGGCATGTAACCCCACATGGATAGCATGGAACCATCGCTTTTCATTTTGATCTGTAGCCCCCCCGCTGGACTGGACCCCCCGAAAGGAGTGTAGGGCAGACACAGTTTTCTGTGAATATCTTGAGAACCGTAGGGCCTAGGATGACCAATTTTTTGTGTATGTTTGCCTCCAGGGGTCATGTAAACCCATTCCATATGCACACATGTGCATAAACAGATACACACGCACACACATACATTCACAGTAATCCTACGTATGACACATACTCACACAGTATACATATATACGCATGCATGCACATGCACACACACAGGCACATAAACAGGCACACAAGCACATGCACGCACACACACCCACCAACATAAACATACACATGCACACAATTCAAGAATTTCTCAGAATTATGAACAGGCAAGATGGGGGTGGGGTTGTATAAAATGTATATTACATGTGAAATCTATGAACTAATCATGTTTTGGTACTTGTTGTCTAGCAGATACCAGTGAGAATTGAGTGTGCATAATGCAATACAGTGAGACAGTTAGAATCATATATGCCTTTCAGCGTGACTTATTTTTGTGGAAAACGTGCTGGACTGGGCGGCGGTCGTATTTTGTACCGCTCTGCGGTACATCTAGTTTATGTACGAGTGATGGGACATTAAAGGGTTAGCTCATGATCCTGTGGAGATGAGGAAGATGTGTTATTTACATATGATGATGATGAGGAAGATGGCAATGGACTTTTATGCTGATCTGTATGGGACTTCTAAGTGTGATCCTGCATACTTAGGACAACTGCTGGAAGGCCTTCCAATGCAATACATCATCGTACAGGAAGTGTCTGAGGTTGTCCAGCAGCTTTCCAAGGGGCGTTCAACTGGAATTGATGGCTTGCCTGCGGCATTTGTTCGATCTTTTGAGGACCCTTAGGCAAGGACTATATTGAGATGCTGCAAGAGGTTCTCAGGAGGAGCGAGCTGCCGGTTAGCTGCAGGAGAACAGTAATAGGTCTGCTCCCTAAAATATTGGAGACCCTTATCTTTAATGGGGCCGGATTACTGTCCAAATATTGTCCAAAGTCTTAGCCAACACACTCAAAAGATATTTGGATGTTTTAATCGTAAAGGACCAGACATATTGTATCCCAGGTAGGACTATATCATGGCCAATTAGCTTTTAATGAGAGACATTATAGTGTCAATGGGAAATAATCTTGATCTTGCTTTTTTGTCTATTGATCACGAAAAAGCATTTGATTGGTTGGGGCATGAGTACCTCTTTAATGTCCTGTAGGCCTTTCGGTTTGGAGAAAGATTTGTTTCCTTTCTAAGGTTACTGTACAGAGGGGCATCAGTTATAGATAGATAGATAGATAGATACTTTATTGATCCCCAAGGGGAAATTCAGGGGGTCTCAGTAGCATACAGACATCACGCACAACATGCACTTACAGCAGAAATGGTAAATATAAGTATAAGTATAAACATATAACCAAACTCCACTGTACAATAGAGACAGTAGGAGATAAGAAAAACTAACAAAACTAAATACTAAATATACTATATAAATTAAATGTAAAAAATCCAGTGTGCTTGAGGGTGATCAAGCATGAGACGCTTGTAGTGACAGGGCCTGTAGTTCTGTGTGCATGGTGAGGTGCTCAAGAGAGTGAGTGTCATGGTGAAGGTGCAAAAGTAGTCCAACAGTAGTCCTTTAGTTATGTGTGCATGGTAAGGTGCTCAAGAGAGTGAGTGTCATGGTGAAGGTGCAAAAAGTAGTCCAACATTAGTCCAACAGTGCAATAATAAGGTCTAGAGACCAGCAAAAATAATATGGACAAATAGGAGAGTAAAGTATAATGTAGACAAGGTAATATAAAAAAACTATGTCAGTGCAAGAACAGGTTGAGGTAATAGGGTTATAGCCATTCAGTATTGTAGCAGAAGCCATTGATGTGTGCTAATATAGCATGAAAAAAAGTGTAGCAAGAAAACAGTAGTAAAAACATTAGGCTGTGGACATTAGTAAAACAGTAGTAAAACAGTAGTAAAGCAGTAGTGGGCAGTCAGTACTCAAACATGGAGAGGGTGGAGAGGCAGACAGACTAAGCAGAGAAGTCTATCTCTCCTCTTCCCTTTAGTGAAGCATTGAATTTCCTTCTTCTTTGTGCTTTCTCCCCAGCATACCACTGCATAGAAGAGGACGCTGGCCACAACAGACTGGTAGAACATCCTGAGGAGCTTGCTGCACACATTGAAGGACCGCAGCCTCCTCAGGAAGTACAGCCTGCTCTGCCGTTTCTTGTAGAGTGCGTCAGTGTTGGCTGACCAGTCCAGTTTATTGTCCAGGTGGAGACCCAGATACTTGTAGGTGCTTACCACCTCCACATTGACCCCATCAATGGAGACTGGTAGCAGAGCGGTCTTAGAAAATCCACCAGCATCTCCTTGGTCTTTGAAGTGTTGAGTTGAGGTGATTGAGTTTGCACCATTGCACAAAGTCCTCCACCAGGCTCCTGTACTCCTCCTCTTACTCGTCCCTGATACGCCCCACAATTGCAGTATCGTCAGAAAACTTCTGCATGTGGCATGACTCGGTGTTGTAGCAGAAGTCAGATGTGTACAGGGTGAAAAGGACTGGAGAGAGCACAGTTCCCTGTGGTGCTCCGGTGCTGCTGATCACAGTGTCAGAGAGACAGTTCTTCAGTCTTCAGTTATGCTCAAAGTAGGAGGTGAGCTCAGTTTCCCAGTCCCGGTTAAAAGGGGGACACGACAAAGGCTGTAATTAAAGTGTTAATTTCGTCTGACGAGATGAGACGAAATGTGTTCGTCAACAACTTTTTTTTCCATGAGTAAGAGATGAGGACGAGACGGCACCGATGTCCTGAAACACTGAGAAGACTATATTAGCATTATTGTTGACGAAAAAAGTTGAGACTAAAATGTTTTGCATTAAATAAAAACTAAGATAAAATCTCTCTTAATTTTCGTCTACTAATGAGACGATAGAATATCTAGTTGTTAAAGCGATGGTTCGGAGTAATTTCACCCTAGGGTCCTTTGCACCATGACCCCGAGCCAAACATCCTCCCAGAACCTTTTTTCCCTTGGTCGAACCCTGGTCGAGTAGCGCTGTCAGAAACTAATGACGTTCTGCAGTCGTGATGGAACCAACTTTTATCTCGTAAATTACCCCACTAATAATGCCCTGAATGGTACGAAACTTCTGCTGTAGTACAACAGAAGCCCGTAAAAGTCCTTGCAGGAAGCGATTACATAAACGTTTTTTGGTATATCCATTTTTTTATATTTTTTTCCCTAAGTGTTTACAACTTAGTGTTAACTAATAATTGTTGCAACCTGGACTACGAACAAAATATTAGTGCATTCCTGGATCTACATCCTTATGCATGCTTCCTGCAAGGACTTTTACGGGCTTTTCCCAAATCACGGAAGAAACGTCGACGCAGCGGTATAGTAGCAGATCATCAGGCAAGTCTTATTTAAATAAACTCCTGGTGCACTTACAAACTTTCTAATGCCTCGTTATTGGACTTAAGGTCATAGTTGTACTACAGCAGAAGTTTCGTACCATTCAGGCATTATTAGTGGGGTAATTTACGAGATAAAAGTTGGTTCCATCACGACTGCAGAACGTCATTAGTTTCTGACAGTGCTACTCGACCAGGGTTCGACCAAGGGAAAAAAGGTTCTGGGAGGATGTTTGGCTCGGGATCATGGTGCAAAGGACCCTAGGGTGAAATTACTCCGAACCATCGCTTTAAGCTTTCAAAATATTCAGAATGAGTTCATGCTCAGCAGCTTTCCTGTAGGCTAGGCTAGGCTATGTGCTGTTGCTGCAACCCTGTAACTCCATGGAACAACAACACCGGAGATTTCTGCCCGAGTTAGCAAGCTAAGCCTTATACCACAACACGACATATGCGTAAGTAACAAGCTAAGCCTTATACCACAACACAAGTTAGCAAGCTAAGCCTTATACCACAACACGACATACTCATAAGTTGAAGCTTCTCTCATACATACACAAATTAACATCCCCCAGAATGTCCATAAGAAAATGTTCAGCAAGTAATGTCACCTATTTAACTAGTTACACTGATGATGCAAAGTTCGCTAGCAAGTAAGCTAATGAAGCTAATATGCAAAGTTTGGTGAATGCAGGGCTCTCAAGTGTCACACATTGAGCGTGACAGTCACTCATTTCGGTCTTTAGTCACGCACTCCCGCCACACATTGTATTTCTCACGCAGAAAAAATATTTATTCATTCATTCAACCTTTATTTATTCTCGGAGGGTCATTGAGGGAAGCCCTCATTTTCAGTGAAGCCGAGATTACATAAACACTACAGATAACAAAAAGACAAAAAATGCCGGACGGAGCGGCGTAGTCGCCAGCGTTCCCGCGACATCAAGACAAACAAACACATTTACAAAATAACAATTGACGCACAAGACAAAAGATGCCTGATGGAGCGGCGTAACCGCCAGCGTACCCGAGACACCTAACGGTAGACATACAAGACAGACAACAAACAAAAATGAACAAGTAATACAATAAATAAATAAGAAATTAGAATAAAGAAAAGTCCGTGTTAACTTAGTCCAACTCTAGCTGTGTAATCGCTGGGGTAGAACTTCGGTAGATGAGATGGCTTGTAGTTGACACGACAGAGTCAGTTGGCCTACGCTCTGGTGAGACGCGCTCATCAGACCATCGCTGTTGACAGGCACCAGGAAGATGAGTTGAGGAGTTGTACCTGAGTGAAGGGACACAGGGATACAGGAGGATACCATCCTCTGTTGTCGGCTTGATGACAGTGCGGCCGGATCCTGGATGGATGTAGCGTTTCCTGCGTAATATCCCTGCGTTGCCCGGCATAGGTCGAGCACATTTTCCCTGATAGCCGCGTTGAAAGATGACGACTGCAAAAGTTGTAGGGCAGTGTATCGTAGGTCCAACATCAGCAAGGCATTCTCACACTGACACAGTCCAAAGAGAGCTATGCACAAGCTGCGTCCTTCTCCTGCGTTAGGCCAGCTGACAGTCCACCGACTAGATCAGCCACCGATGTCACAGCTGAGAGTCAACCGACTACATCAGCCATTTAAGTTCATAGATTGAATGAGGAGTCTTACTCCCAACTGACAGTCAACCGACTGAAACAGCCACTGAGTCCGTATGCTGATGAGTTGGATAGTAGGCCTAAATGTTACGGAGATAACGGTCTTTCAATGGAATGCCGTCTCTTAGGCAAAAACAGACAAAAAACCACCACGGAAAGGGAAAAAAACGCAACAAAAAACAACTGTTGATATGTTAACGAATAAAATATACAAATCAGAAACATATGTAAATCAAGTTATGTAAATATTAGAAAATAATCAAACAAAAATAGGCCAAACGGAGCGGCGCATCTGGCCAGCGTCCCCGTTACTAGGCAACCTCAAATGTATTGATATATTTATGATATGTTTATGATAAATAAATGTTCTATGGCTGCGCTGCTCTCACTTTGGAACCAACAGGAATCAAGCGCGTCTCCCCAGGAGACAGTTCTGCCAGCCAATCAAAAGAAAGAAAGGGGCTACACAATATCTAATCAGAAAATAGCACTACTGTATGTGGGTAAGATTTAAAGGAACACGCCACCCAATGTCAGTAGTAATATATGTTCTTACCTTAACTTTCACGAGTTGAGTCATACCTCTCCCGTGTCCGTACGTGCACTCAAACGCTCTGGTGCGCGGCTGGACTGTGTTAGCATGTTGCTATGCTAGCGGGCTTTGACGGCAACTAAGCGTAGAAGTAATCAAAAACATCCACGTTTTACCGACTTAAATACAGTTGCACGAGTAGTTGATAGAAATGCTACGGCCACGCAACGTGAAACGTGGCGATTTTCCAAGCGAATAAACCGGAGAACTACAATGTGTGGCGCAATAGCACTTGGGAGTACTTCGACCTAGCGTAGTAGTATTGTTAACACCTAATTGTAGATCCTATCCACCACAGAGTTTAGAATCCATGCTGGATCGACCCTCAGCCTCTCCCTCCCCTCTGAGCGAGAGAGAGGCACACACACTAGAGATGCGCTGATGGGCTATTATTTCAAACATAACTGCATAGCAAAACTTATCATCCATCAGCCATCCATCAACACCAAAGTTTTTTTACCAATTTTCGAAACGGCACCCGCCGACCATCCGCTGGTTGTTTTAATGTAGGCTATATGGGTGATACAGCGCTGCTGACGTGAGGCTAGAAAGCCGTTGCCTGTTCTAGGAAGACTGATCCAATGCAGCAAATATATTAAAAGGCTAAAGTCGTACATTGGCTATGTTGTAGCCTATCCCCAGAATATCAGCAGCAAACTCAGTCTCTGTCTCGCAAAACAGTCTCCAAATAAAACGCACATCGGCCTGTTGCCTATACTGCCAGCTTGTGAAAATATATCGTCCAAAATGCTTGATTGCATTGCATTCTCCACATTTTTAGCTACATTTTCATGTACCACATCAGTATTTTTGTTCAGTGAATCTTTTGTAAATTGCTTTAAAATGAATTGCGCTGTCTGTCTGAAAAAGACGCGCTCGTGCAGTCAAAATGAATGGGAGTCTTCAGAACAGGCTTTCAGTCACCCTGACATAACAGTGTGTAAAGTAGCCTATAATGTGAATGATTTGTTATTTTATCAAGGATTTATTTCTTTTTGCAAAAAATAAAGTACAATAGGCATTAATTAGTAGGCCAGGAGCATGTTGAAATTATGTGGCAAATTGCGTTTTTTATTACAATGATAAAATTGTAAAAGGACGTGACCGAAGCTGAGGCAAGCCAGGCAATAGGCCTATGGGCCCGACGGTAATTGTAAAGCAATTTACAAAAGATTCACTGAACAAAAATGCTGATGTGGTACATGAAAATGTAGCTAAAAATGTGGAGAATGCAATGCAATCAAGCATTTTGGACGATATATTTTCACAAGCTGGCAGAAAAGGCAACAGGGCGATGTGCGTTTTATTTGGAGACTGTTTCGCGAGACAGAGACTGAGTTTGCTGCTGATATTCTGGGGATAGGCTACAACATAGCCAATGTACGACTTTAGCCTTTTAATATATTTGCTGCATTGGATCAGTCTTCCTAGAACAGGCAAGGGCTTTCTAGCCTCACGTCAGCAGCGCTGTATCACCCATATAGCCTACATTAAAACAACCAGCGGATGGTCGGCGGGTGCCGTTTCGAAAATTGGTCAAAAAACTTTGGTGTTGATGGATGGCTGATGGATGATAAGTTTTGCTATGCAGTTATGTTTGAAATAATAGCCCATCAGCGCATCTCTAGTGTGTGTGCCTCTCTCTCGCTCAGAGGGGAGGGAGAGGCTGAGGGTCGATCCAGCATGGATTCTAAACTCTGTGGTGGATAGGATCTACAATTAGGTGTTAACAATACTACTACGCTAGGTCGAAGTACTCCCAAGTGCTATTGCGCCACACATTGTAGTTCTCCGGTTTATTCGCTTGGAAAATCGCCACGTTTCACGTTGCGTGGCCATAGCATTTCTATCAACTACTCGTGCAACTGTATTTAAGTCGGTAAAACGTGGATGTTTTTGATTACTCCTACGCTTAGTTGCCGTCAAAGCCCGCTAGCATAGCAACATGCTAACACAGTCCAGCCGCGCACCAGAGCGTTTGAGTGCACGTACGGACACGGGAGAGGTATGACTCAACTCGTGAAAGTTAAGGTAAGAACATATATTACTACTGACATTGGGTGGCGTGTTCCTTTAACACAACAACCAATGAAAAAAAGCATATCCTGGAATTGTTCACATGATTCAGCTACCGAAAGTTTCGTTCGCCCTCAGAGGAAACCACTGAAGCTTCGAGCATTACTTTGAGCACAGAGTAAGTCATCTTTAAATGTTACAACAAATTCACAACTTGTTTGACACAAACAATGACAACTTGACTGCTGTTAGAGAATGTTGTCCAGATAGAATCAGTTGTTCATGAGTGTCTGAACTTAGCCAACAGTTACAGCCTGTTCACCGACAACACCTGCTCAGAACAGTCTAGGCCTAGTCATATTTTCGTTATCATACGATGACTGACATATTGTCACATTATCAGGCTTAACGTGTTCAGGCACCGTGCCTAAATTCAGGCGTGAGCTGGTATGCTTAAGATTTGAAAATAGTCAATGAGACAACATATGACGTCCTCATAAATGTCTGATAACTTCAGACATTTTTTATAGCTTTAAGTCCTGCATTATAAGCATCTCCCTGTCACCAAATAGGCTCATTATATGTATTAGCACTAAATAAATAAAAGTAAATAAATAGGCTAAGTAAATTAAAGGGCATTGCAGTCGATGTTATAGGTCACTTTTAAAATCTTGTCATATTTTATCATTATATCCTGGCCATAAATGCATCAATAATTGCATCTGTCTCAAAAATGTCAGGTAAAAAGCAACAATCAAATGCCTGACCTGTTTGGAAAGGTGAGACACTGTAATTTTTTGGAAAACAATCTGAATAACTGTGTGTGATGTACTGATAGCGTTACAGAGGCTAGAATATTGTTTTCTCTTTCTGCCGGATAACAAGCATCTCTGAACTGACCACATTTCAGACCTCTAGGTCACTTGATATGACTTAGAAACAGAACTGAGACCTAGAATCAGGTCGTGTGAAGCTGTGTGCAAAAGTAGATCAATATAGAATGAACAAATGAGTTTAGCCCATTATTTGCCAAGGTATGTGTTTTGTCAAATGCCCTATGGAAACTCCCCATAGGACTTTTGGTTATCCAAAATGCTTACTGACAATCAAATGATTATTGCATAATCTTGGCCTCAAATGCAAGGGGAGTTGGCCTCAAATGCAATTGTACTTCAGGGGTTCTGATATGGAATGACTACACTAAATATGGAATAATTACAAAAAGGCCCAAAAAAGGCCTAAACATAAATGATCACAGTCATCTAATCTTTCCTAACGATCAGCTAGCTGTCTGCCCCATAAGCAGGCCTTCAAAAAAACGTGTGTCTGTAGGCAGCCTAGGCTCCGAGATCTGTACACAAAAACAATTGCTACCAACAAGGGTTGGCAGCCCACTTAAAGGCAAAATAAAGTGTTTCAACCAATAACCGACGATATGCGCGTTTAGTAGAGTTTTAATTGCACAGGAGGAAGGGGGAGGGAGTAGCGAGCTAGCATTTGCTACATTTGCTGCCATGGCTAGTCTAGCAACTCTCCGTTGGCTTGTGAGCTGTAAAAATTAAACTTCTATCAGGCCAATCAAATCGTGTATAGAGACAATAGGCGGGCTTAACATAATGATTGATGGCAGAGTTGCAACGGTTTGGCTTGAATTCCCTGCTACTTGAAAACAAAGAAGATGATTGTTGCTGTTGGCAAACAGTGTGACACGAGTTAAGCTTTTTTTAAGTTGGCAAAAGTTTGAACTAGCAAACTAGCTCCGCTGGTATGAAAAACGCATGGGACTCATAGCGCTGTCCTATTAGTTGGGTCATCTATAGCAGTTCTGTGACCGTGGAGAGCGAAGGTTCGTTTCTCACTAGATTTGTCATCTATAAAGGTTAAAGAAAAAAATTAGCCGGGGTGCCCCTTACAAAAATGTGGGGACATTTTGTGAGAGCTCTATATCCAAAATGGCTGCCGTAAGCCAAGCTGGATATTAACTTTTTAATGGTTTTGCCCACAGTGCTGCATAACACATGGTTTCTGAGACTATTTGGGTCAAGAAATTCATAAATGATGTAGATTTATTGATTTGAACTATTTCTGACCTTCAAATTCAAGATGGCCGCCAATTTTTGGCTCTTTAAATGTTAATTTTTCAAAATTGTCATAGAGCTGTAATATTAGGCTCAAATGGAAGCTCTGCTCAAACTAATTATTTATTTGAATTAACTAAAAAGACTCTCCATCTGAATCTGTTGAATCTCCACATTGACTCATTACATTACATTACATTACATTTGGCAGACGCTTTTTTCTACCCAAAGCGCCTTACAACATGGTAAACAGTTTAAAGCTTTAGAACAATTCTCTCAAAAATACTAGAACAATTTAAAAGAATGTAAAAAGGTAGAGCACAATAAGAAAAAGTGCATCAGTGAGTGCTGTTTTTATACAGTCAAGTGTCACTTCTAGTCCGGTGGTAAGTGCTATAATTAGCTAGTTGTAAGTAGTGCTACGAGAGCAGATATTCTCTGAAGAGCTGGGTCTTCAGGAGTTTTTTGAAGATGAAGAGGGATGTCCCTGCTCTAGTAGGAACTGGTAGTGCGTTCCACCAACAAGGAACAACAAAGGAACAAGTCTGAGGAGCGCAGCGGTCGGGAGGTAGCATATGCCTATATGAGGGCATTCAAGTAGGTGGGAGCCAAACCGGAGACTACATTGTAGGCAAGCGTTAGAGGCGAATTTGATGTGGGCGGTCATAGGTAGCCAGTGTAGCTGGATGAGCAGCGGGGTAACATGTGCCCTTTTGGGTTGTTTGTAGACCAGGCGCGCCGCCGCGTTCTGGATCATCTGAAGGGGTTTCACTGTGCAGGCTGGGAGACCTGTCAGGAGGCCGTTACAGTAGTCGAGTCGTGAGATGACTAGCTACCCAACGAGAGTTGGGTAGCATCTTGAGTGAAGTAAGTCTTGACTTTCCGTATGTTGTAGAGTGCGAAACGGCTAATTGGTTGTTGAGAACGACTCCTAAATTTCTTGCAGCCCTGGTAGGTGTAACAGACAGGGAGTACATTTTGATGTTGATGCCATGGTTTAGCTGGGAGGAACAGTAGTTTGGTTTTTGAGAGGTTTAGCTGGAGGTGGTTTGCCTTCATCCATGTAGATATGTCTGAGAGGCAATCCAAGATCCATGCCGAGACCAAGGGGTCATATGGTGGAAAGGACAGATAGAGCTGTGTGTCGTCTGCATAGCAGTGGTATGGGAAGCCATACGAACGGATAATCTGTCCTAAAGAGGTGGTGTAGATAGCAAAGAGAAGAGGGCCCATCACTGAGCCCTGGGGGACCACTGTGGTGAGATAGTGAGATGCGGACAGCTGTCCAAGCCATGATACATTAAACGAGCGTCCTGTGAGGTAGGATTCAAACCAGGAGAGAGCAGAACCGGAGATTCCCATGTTAGCGAGTATAGAGAGAAGGATGCAGTGATTAACAGTGTCAAAGGCAGCCTTTAAGTCAAGCAGAAAGAGTTCTGATGACCGAGCGGTCGCCTTGGCTTCCTTTAATGCTTCTATTACAGACAGCAGAGCCGTTTCGGTTGAGTGGCCCCTCTTGAACCCAGATTGATTTAGATCCAGAAGGTTGTTCTGTGAGAGGAATTCAGAGACCTGTTTGGAGACTGCTTGTTCGATACCTTTGAATAGGAAAGGTAGGAGTAAAGTAGGACGGTAGTTCTCAACTTGAGCAGGGTTGAGAGAAGTTTTCTTAAGTAACAGTGTTACCCGGGCCGTTTTGAATGCTGTTGGAAACGTGCCAGAGGTTAGCGAAGCATTGATCACGCGTGATAGCTGGTGTGATAGTCGGGCTGATGGACTGAAGTAGGCTCATAGGTAGGGGTCCAATGAGCATGTGGTTGGACGACTACCTGTCAGGAATCTATCTCACTCTCGGAGAGACTCCTCTTATCATCACTGCTACTCTCATCTGAGCAGTCATGAGGTGGGACTCAGAGTCATCATCAGGTGGGAGACGGATTGTACTCTTATTCTTCAGTTTGTGCCATTTGGAAACTCTTGCCTGGCCTGCTGAATAAGTGTACAATCCATGTCTCATCTGATGATGACTCTTTGAATCTTCATATGGAAAGGACAAACTACCTTACATTTCCAGCTCCATTACAACCTGCAAGAGCATCCTCCTCCCATTGGTCACGGCTGGGAACGGAAAGTGTCGACCAGTGCGTCACACCCCCTTGCCCCAGCAGCTCACACCTCATGAAAGCTCAGATGAGAGTAGCAGTGATTATAAGAGGAGTCAGTGTGGAGATTCAACAGATTCAGATTGAAAGTGTTTTTAGTTAATTCAATAAATAAATCATAATAAATAAACTAGAAAAGCATTTCCTGAAGGAAATACAGTGCATGAAAATGCAAAAAATATGATGTCAAATATCATACAGAGTAAAAACAAACTATATTGGTTGCTTGGTAGATAAGGTTTAATATGGTTGGAATGATTGAACGGTTAAATAGGTGGTTAAATTATTTAGGTAGATAATTGACGATAACTGACAGTTGGAATGGCTCTAATGTTTGCTAGCAGTTATGCTAACTATGTTATCAAAGTTAATAATGTTAACAAAGTTACTTAACTTAGTTAACTTAGCTAATGTTTTCATTTTTAGTAGTTATGCTAACTAGCATGTTATGTGACTTAGCTTACCTAGCTAATCATTTTTAGTAGGTATGCTAACTAGCATGCTAACATATTAAGTATGCTAACCATGTGACTTAGCTAATCATTTTTAATAGTTATGCTAACTAGCATGCTAACATGTTAATTATGTTAACCATGTGACTTAGCTAACCTTTGCTAAAAATGCTAACTAGCATGCTAACTATGCTAACCAAGTTACTTAGCTAATCATTTTTAGCAGTTTTGCTAAAAATGCTAACTAACATGCTAGCATGCTAACTATGCTAACCAAATTACTTAGCTAACTTAGCTAATCATTTTTAGCAGTTTTGCTTAAAATGCTAACAATGTTAGCAATGCTAACATGCTAACTATGCTAACTAGCTACAGCGGGTAGGAGTCATAGTTGATGACAAGTAAAAGTTACAATGGCTGAACAGTTAAAAAGTTCAGTAGTTTAAAGGGATAAATTGTTTAACAGTGAAATATTGTAGTGAGGACTTTTATTTTGAAACAGTTTTTGGCAGAGGAAGCAGTTGGACAGGATGTGTAGTCTTAATAGGGCCAGTTTGTATGCTTAAAGCCTGAGACTGGCAGTTGAGATCCAGGTGGCCTGAACACCTGCCATAGGATTCTAATTGCTTAACGGCTCTATTGTGATGTCATCAGCCCATGTTAAGTCTATGGGGAAATTTTGAACAGTTTTTAATTAATAGTTTAAGGCGAGACACTACAGGTGAATAGGGTAAAATTTTTAACAAGCAGATATCACTATGAAACTTCCCCAGTTGATTACTTACATTAATATGAGAAAAACATTTATTACAAGTTTGCTGTAATTTAATGTTTACATATGCAAATTAGACATTATCTAATTAAATATGCGCTAATTTGCATACTTTTTAAGGCACGAAACCTGAGCATTGGATACAGCCAGGTTCAAAATTATGTTTTCATTGTGTTCAGATATTAGATGGGAAAACATTTACAGAGGGATTTATGAATATCTACTTTTGTTATCCTGTAAATCAGAAAATTATGTCACTAGCCCTAAAAAATCATGTCATGTAAGTCAGGCTAGGAATAATATATCAACAAACCCCTCTGTAGAAATCTTCGACATATAGTTAGGCATAAGTCTAGAACGTTTGGTGTATGTACGTGCTTCTGAAGTGGAGTTTTTGAGCTCAGAATGTGAGCGGAAACTCATTTTGAGAAAACAGCCTTGAAAGACAGCCAATGAGATTCCGTTCTTAGCCTAGACTCGCCTTTGAACTTTCGCGATTGGTTGCTGATACAAAGGAAGTGTCCATATATGGATCACATAGCGTGATACAGAAAAAACAGAGCTTTCCAACGGTAGTACACATGTTATGTTTTGGACCACGGTCGCGGGAGTGCATGCAAGGTTAGAATGCTAACTTTTGCTGAATTTAGGAGAAATATACAGGCGCGAGTAGACACAATATAATGAAATAAACACCTAAATGTGTAAATCGGACTTTTTTGTTGTAGTAGTGTGATAGAATACATGCTAAGGTAACATACTAGCTCAAAATCTCGAAATTGACCAGTGCATGAAAAAACGATGTTTTCACCTGCCGTGTCTCGCCTTAAAAAGTATAAAAGTTACAAAGCTGAAAAATACATAGCCCACATGTCCTAAGTAAGACCTACGTAACATAGTTTGAATGAAGTTTCTACGTTAAACAGTTGAAGCTGCATTAACTGCGTTAGAACAAGAATAATAAAATGCCTAGGAAGAACAGTACAGTGCATTTTCATGCACTGTAATAATAAAAAAATGACACTGATGACCTATGTGTATGTTGTAATTTTGCTGCCCAAAACTGAACTCAGTTTGAGCAGAGCTTCCATTTGAGCCTAATATTACAACTCTATGACGATTTTGAAACATCAACATTTAAAGAGCCAAAAATTGGCGGCCATCTTGAATTTGAAGGTCAGAAATAGGTCAAATCAATAAATTTACATAAGTTATGAATTTCTTGACCCAAATAGTCTCAGAAACCATGTGTTATGCAGCACTGTGGGCAAAACCATTAACAAGTTAATATCCAGCTTGGCTTACGGCAGCCATTTTGGATATAGGGCTCTCACAAAATTTCCCCACATTTTTGTAAGGGGCACCCCGGCTAATTTTTTTCTTTAACCTTTATAGATGACAAATCTAGTGAGAAACGAACCTTCGCTCTCCACGGTCACGGAACTGCTATAGATGACCCAACTATATTGCGTGCAGAGGGAATTTGAAAGAAAAACGATTATCCCGCCCCTCGGACTGAGCACTGCCAACAGTGAGTGCCCAGACCCTACATTTTAATGGCTCGTCAGGCTATTAAACTAGACTAAGATGATGAGACTTTTAGTGAACTAAAACTTGACTAACAAAAATGTGCTGGGCAGCAACTGCTCTATGGGACAGATCTGTGCTGCTCTATGGGACAGATCTGTGCTGGGCAGCAGTTGCTCTATGGGGCAGATATGTGCTGGGCAGCAACTGCTTGTTTCCTCCTGAGGAAGGTAATGCCAATAGGACAAGACAGTCAACCTTTCATATTGGGTTTTAATGAGCTGGACTTAACAAGACAGTCAACCTTTCATATTGGGTTTTAATGAGCTGGACTTAACAAGACTGTCCCCCTTTCATGTGTCTGTCCTAACAACAAGGAAAGAGGATCATGGGGTAGCCTCTATTCCACTCCTTCCTAAAGACGAGGATCATGGGGTAGCCTCTATTCCACTCCTTCCTAAAGACGAGGGTCATGGGGTAGCCTCTATTACACTCCTTCCTAAAGACAAGGGTCATGGGGTAGCCTCTATTCCACTCCTTCCTAAAGACGAGGGTCATGGGGTAGCCTCTATTCCACTGCTTCCTAAAGACGAGGGTCATGGGGTAGCCTCTATTCCACTCCTTCCTAAAGACGAGGATCATGGGGTAGCCTCTATTCCACTCCTTCCTAAAGACGAGGGTCATGGGGTAGCCTCTATTCCACTGCTTCCTAAAGACGAGGATCATGTCTGCAGTAGCATGAGGAGCTGTCTTGTGAGGGCTGGACTCACAGCTCACAGTGGAGAGCAGCAGTCATGCATGAGCTGCACTGTACCTGACATACATGAAGACTCATGAGCTGCACTGTACCTGTCATACATGAGCTGCACTGTACCTGACATACATGAAGACTCATGAGCTGCACTGTACCTGTCATACATGAAGACTCATGAGCTGCACTGTACCTGACATACATGAGCTGCACTGTACCTGACATACATGAAGACTCATGAGCTGCACTGTACCTGTCATACATGAAGACTCATGAGCTGCACTGTACCTGTCATACATGAGCTGCACTGTACCTGACATACCTGAGCTGCACTGTACCTGACATACATGAGCTGCACTGTACCTGAGATACATGAGCTGCACTGTACCTGAGATACATGAGCTGCACTGTACCTGACATACATGAGCTGCACTGTACCTGACATACATGAGCTGCACTGTACCTGACATACATGAAGACTCATGAGCTGCACTGTACCTGTCATACATGAAGACTCATGAGCTGCACTGTACCTGACATACATGAGCTGCACTGTACCTGTCATACATGAGCTGCACTGTACCTGAGATACCTGAGCTGCACTGTACCTGTCATGCACGAAGACGTGGAGGTGGCCAGAAGTGGGGCGGGATTTATACCTTCTTGGAGGTCTTTTTACAAGCCTCCAATCAAGAAATGTAAGGCCGGTCTGCATTGGAGGCTCATTCATGAGGCTATAGCTATGAACAGACACACGTGGTGAGCCTGAATCTAGGAGAAAGTGTCCCTTTTGCGGGTGGGAGGAGACAGTTGAGCACCTCTTTCTGCGGGGGGATGTTAGAGGGATGTTGGGGCTTGCATCAAGATGCTTTTTAACTGAGCGACATTGGTCAACAACATTGAGGGTTTTTTGACAGTATAAGGGGTGGGAGGGTTGCTATGTGAGGGTGGGGAGGATGGGCAGGTTGTTTTTAAAATTTGAAACTGTTCTGTGAGCTCTGTGTATGGTTTTATTTGAGGCTAAAACACTTGTCAATGTTTTTAATTTGTAGTATTTAAACACCTGATATTGTTTTAATAAAACTCTCTCCCTCCCTCTTCTTCCCTCCCCCTCTCTCCCTCACTCTCTCTCTCTCTCTCACCCTCTCTCTCCGCTAGGTTGCTCTTGGTGGAGGTTATGTCCTGAGGATTTGTGTTGTGTTGCCGTCGGGCTCATCGCAACAGACCTATGGTTTACAGCGCACCAGGGTCAAAGTTCAACACGGATGAACTTTGACCCTCCCTCCCTCTCTCTCTCTTCCTCTCTCTCTTCCCCTCTCCCCTTCCCTCTCTCTCTCACCATTTCTTGTGCCCACTGAAGTTCCTCTTCTTCATGAACACCATGTACTCGCGCTCTCTCCTTCCCTCTCCCCCTCTCTCTCTTCTTATCTTTCTCTCTCTCCCCTTCCCTCTCTCTCTCTTCCTCTCTTTCTCCCTCTCTCTCCCCCTCTCTCTCTCTTCCTCTCTCTCTCTCTCTCTCACCATTTCTTGTGCCCACTGAAGATCTTCTTTTTCATGAACACCATGTACTTGAGTGGCAGCCAGACCAGTAAAGCCACGGTGGTGATGTAGGCCACGCCCGACGCTACGATCAGCCAATAGGCGGTGAGGGCGTCGCCCGGTGGTACTGCTTCCTCTTTCGCCCGGGAGACGATGGCGGCAAAACGCTGCATCACCACCAAGAGGGGCGTGGCCAGAGCAGCAAACTGCAGCAGCTCACAGACGGCGAATTTTAGAGTCCAACCAGATCCCATCCTGAGAGCAAGAGAAGAGAGGGAGGAGAGAAGAGAGAGAGAGGGAATGTCAGATCCCATCCTGATAGAGTGATAGAGCGAGAGACGAGAGGAGAGAGAGTCCTCCCTATGAGTCACCATATTATTCTGAAGATACATTTGATATCTTAAAAAAGGATATCACTGAACTTCAACCCATTGGGAAAATACTACTACCTGACTTAATGACCTTGATTATGTTGACCCATCTGGCCTAAAATATATTACAACACCCCAACAAAACACTGTGGTGAGTAGACAAAGGCATACTTTTGACTATATACTCAATAAACATGGCAAGGAACTTGTACAACTTTGTAAAGGTACTATGTACCTTGTCAATGGCAGAACAAGGGGTGACTCTCTGGGCAAATTCACTTACTCCTCATCCCTGGGCAGCAGTGTGGTGGATTATGCTATAACAGACCTAGACCCAAATCAAATAAATTATTTCATGGTGGTGCCATACCAAAGGAGTCAGACAAGGTTGCTGCCTTAGTCCGACTTTATTTAACCTTTATATAACTGATTTGGCCACCAACATAGAAAAAACTTCTTCCCCAGGGCTTAACCTCCTGGGTAGAGAGATAAAATGTCTACTCTTTGCAGATGACCTGCTCGTACTATCGCCAACGGCAGAGGGACTGCAAGAAAGCCTTGATATAATAAACAAATATAGCACAACTTGGGCCCTACCAATCAATCATGAAAAATCAAAAATGATGATCTTCCAAAAAAAAACAATCAACATCTAACAATTACCATTTCACAATCTGCAAACAATCAACAGAACAAGTGAAACATTATTGTTATCTAGGATTAATAATCTCATATACCGGACAATTTGACAAAGCAATCATAGATTTAACAGAAAAGGCAAGAAAAACATATTACATTTTAAAGGAACATGCCACCCAATGTCAGTAGTAATATATGTTCTTACCTTAACTTTCACGAGTTGAGTCATACCTCTCCCGTGTCCGTACGTGCACTCAAACGCTCTGGTGCGCGGCTGGACTGTGTTAGCATGTTGCTATGCTAGCGGGCTTTGACGGCAACTAAGCGTAGAAGTAATCAAAAACATCCACGTTTTACCGACTTAAATACAGTTGCATGTACGACTTTAGCCTTTTAATATATTTGCTGCATTGGATCAGTCTTCCTAGAACAGACAAGGGCTTTCTAGCCTCACGTCAGCAGCGCTGCATCACCCATATAGCCTACATTAAAACAACCAGCGGATGGTGCGGGTGCCGTTTCGAAGATTGGTCAAAAAACTTTGGTGTTGATGGATGGCTGATGGATGATAAGTTTTGCTATGCAGTTATGGTTGAAATAATAGCCCATCAGCGCATCTCTAGTGTGTGTGCCTCTCTCTCGCTCAGAGGGGAGGGAGACGCTGAGGGTCGATCCAGCATGGATTCTAAACTCTGTGGTGGATAGGATCTACAATTAGGTGTTAACAATACTACTACGCTAGGTCGAAGTACTCCCAAGTGCTATTGCGCCACACATTGTAGTTCTCCGGTTTATTCGCTTGGAAAATCGCCACGTTTCACGTTGCGTGGCCGTAGCATTTCTATCAACTACTCGTGCAACTGTATTTAAGTCGGTAAAACGTGGATGTTTTTGATTACTTCTACGCTTAGTTGCCGTCAAAGCCCGCTAGCATAGCAACATGCTAACACAGTCCAGCCGCGCACCAGAGCGTTTGAGTGCACGTACGGACATGGGAGAGGTATGACTCAACTCGTGAAAGTTAAGGTAAGAACATATATTACTACTGACATTGGGTGGCGTGTTCCTTTAAGGAAATCATTAATTAAATACAATCCCCTGTTAAAAATATGGTTAAAATGTTTTGATTCTGTAATTAAACCAATCCTATTATACGGGAGTGAGATTTGGGGCTCCAAATACAAAGACAATGGGACAAAAGCCAGCCCGAAATTTTTTTATTTAGAGTTCTGTAAAAATATATTAGGAGTGAACAGAAGTTGCTCGAATATGGGTTGTAGAGCTGAATTAGGAAGATTCCCTCTCCTTCTCAATATCCACAAAAGAGCGGCAAAATTCTGGCATCACCTACAACACAGTGAACCAAGCAGATACCAGCCAGACTGCTGCCCAGCTGAGGGAGGGAAACCCAGAGAAGAACCCCCTAAATTACCTAATTGAAAAACATGACCTAAACAAAATTGACTCAACCACTGCTTCAAAATTAAAACAATTAGAAAAAACCTTGAAAGAAAATTACATTAACAATTGGAGGGATAAAATTAAACAAATAAGTAAACTCAATGTATTTAAATTAATAAAATCTGATTACAAATTGGCACCATATATCTATACTATAAGTATAGAAAGCTATTGACAAGGTACAGGCTCAGCGACCATAGCCTTGCTATAGAAAAGGGGCAACACATATATTTAACAGAGGCAAACCTGGCTGGCCCCTGAAAAAAGGATGTGTGCTCACTGCGGTAATGTAGTAGAAAATGAACAGCATTTTCTTACAAACAATGAACAAAAACTATCATTCCTCCTGGGGGAAGTAGACAGTTGTGTCCACCTAGCTGCTGAGTACATCCAATCCTGCCACATCCTGAGAGAACAGCCCATGTTACATGATCAATAACATAATAATCCATAGTTTTGGTTTTTTTATTATTATTATTATTATTATTATTATTATCTGTATTATTTTTATTATTATTATTGTTATTGTTATTGTATTGAATGCTTTGGCAACACTGTAAAATTTACATTCATGCCAATAAAGCTTATTGAATTAAAATTGAATTGAATTGAGAGAGAGAGAAGAGAGAGAGAGGGAATGTCAAATCCCATTCTGGGAGCGAGAGACAAGAGGAAAGAGGGGGAGGAGAGGGAGCAAGGGAGGAGAGGAAAGAGGGACAGAGGAGAAGAAGGGAGGGAGGAGAGGGGAGATGGAGGGAGGAGAGGAAAAGAGGAGATGGAGGGAGGAGAGGAGAGATGGAGGGAGGAGAGGAAAAGAGGAGATGGAGGGAGGAGAGGAAAAGAGGAGATGGAGGGAGGAGAGATGGAGGGAGGAGAGGAAAAGAGGAGATGGAGGGAGGAGAGGAAAAGAGGAGATGGAGGGAGGAGAGGGGAGATGGAGGGAGGAGTTGGTGAGGAAGGAGAGAGAGAGGAGGGGCAGGGGCAGTGGAGCCCTTTGTTTGCCCCGTGCTAGCATATTCTACTGCCTGTGTGTATGGGGCAACAGAATGCTTACCCTGCACTCAGCATTGTGTAGTACTGACACACACACACACACACACACACACACACACACACACGCACATGCACGTATACATACACACACTAATACAAAACTCTCACACACTCGCATACACACATACAGTACACTCTTTCTCTCTCTTACACACACACATACACACACACAAACATACACACACACACACACACACACACCATAATCAAACTTATAGATACACACACTCTGTTACACACACACACACCACAATCACACTTATACATACACCCACTAATACAAAACTCTCACATACACACAGACACATTCTCTCTCTCTCACACACACAAACACACTCACATATACACACACACACTCTCTTACACACACACACCACACAATCACACTTATAGATACACACACTCTGTTACACACACACACACACCACAATCACACTTATACATACAGTACACACACTAATGCAAATACACACAGACACACTCTCTCTCACACACACAAACACACTCATATATACACACACACACACAATCTTACACACACACCACACAATCACACTTATAAATACACGCACTAATACAAAGCTTTCACACACTCACATACACACAGTCACACACACTCTCTCTCTTTCACACACACACACACTCACGTATACAGACACACTCTCTCCAACACACAAACACTCTCTCCAACACACACTAACACAAAACTCTCCCACACACTAACACACTCCCAAACACACACCTAACTTCACACTCACAACACACAACACTGTCACACACTGTCACACAGTCACAGATACATACACACACAGACACACACACACACAGACACATACAGACACACACACACAGGGTGTGTTCGAAACGGGTAAAGTTGCTGCCTTTTAAGATATCTAACTGGGGGGCAAGGCAGCAAATGCCGTTCCAAACAGAAAAAACAAATTCTGCTGCCTTTTAAGATATCTTAGAATTCCCAAATAACGGTCATTTTTGGAGGCAGCATCGATGCACACTTCATGCTCCCTCCTACCCTTAATCCCTTGCGGCAACGTCTGAAACAGCTGTGAAAGGTAAACAAACATGGCGGATGACATCGGTAATGGCTGCTGAATCTGTTTAAAATGTCATTTGTGTGACCTTATTTTGCTTAGATTTGTAGATAAGAGATGAAAAATAAACAACTTACTATCTGATTATGCCATTGTTGTAACCATTAATAGCGTCTGGTCTGATATATCTGCCGGCCGTAAAACTAATTTATACCGTTAGCCTGCTAGCTTACGTAAGCTAATTTAGTTTAACGTCAGGCCTTTGCTAACGTCATACCGTAGTGTTAACCAAAGATTCTAGAGTGCTACGCTCATTTTTAAAAGATGCATTTAATCCAAAGTCATGTCTAGTGAGACAGCTCTCTATGTAGGGAGGGAGGCAGTAGGCAGCTGTCTCCCGTTTCGAACACACCCAGAGTCACAGACACATACAGACAGACACACACACACACACAGTCACACACACACACAGTCAGACACATACAGACAGACACACACACAGACACACACACACACAGTCACAGACACACACACACACACACACAGTCACACACACATACAGACAGAAACACACAGTCACATACACATATATTAGGATAGTATATATACTCTTTTGATCCCGTGAGGAAAATTTGGTCTCTGCATTTATCCCAATCCGTGAATTAGTGAAACACACACAGCACATAGTGAACACACAGTGAGGTGAAGCACACACTAACCCGGAGCAGTGAGCTGCCTTGCTACAGCGGCGCTCGGGGAGCAGTGAGGGGTTAGGTGCCTTGCTCAAGGGTTACAAGTCCGGAGCCCTAACCAGGCCACTAGGCCACGACTGCCACATACAGACACACAGACACAGACACATATAGACACAAACACATATAGACACATATAGACACAGACACATATAGACACAGACACATATAGACACATAAGACACAGACACATATAGACACAGACACATATAGACACAGACACATATAGACACATATAGACACAGACACATATAGACACATATAGACACAGACACATATAGACACATATAGACACAGACACATATAGACACAGACACATATAGACACAGACACATATAGACACAGACACATATAGACATAGACACATATAGACACAGACACATATAGACACATATAGACACATATAGACATAGACACATATAGACACAGACACATATAGACACAGACACATATAGACACAGACACATATAGACATAGACACATATAGACACAGACACATATAGACACAGACACATATAGACACATATAGACACAGACACATATAGACATAGACACATATAGACACAGACACATATAGACACAGACACATATAGACACATATAGACACAGACACATACAGACACATATAGACACAGACACATACAGACACATATAGACACAGACACATATAGACACATATAGACACAGACACATATAGACACATATAGACACAGACACATATAGACATAGACACATATAGACACATATAGACATAGACACAGACACATATAGACACAGACACATATAGATATAGACACATATAGACACAGACACATATAGACACAGACACATATAGACACATAAGACACATATAGACACAGACACATATAGACACAGACACATATAGACACAGACAGACACATATAGACACAGACACATATAGACACAGACACATATAGACACAGACACATAGAGACACATATAGACACAGACACATAATAATAATATAATAATAATAATAATAAGCTTTATTTGTATAGCACCTTTCATACACAGAATGCAGCTCAAAGTGCTTTACATTTGAAGCATGTAACACAATAATAGTCAGTCAGTCATTATCAATCACATTTTTTCATTGCTGGGGCCGTTTATGATCCACTCAGCAACATATCAAAAATATACAAAATGACATGTCATAAGACTGGCAGCCTTAGCCCTCTTACCCCCCACAAGCACGCCATATGGCAACTGTGGCAAGGAAAAACTCCCATATTCCAGGAAGAAACCTTGAGCAGAACCTGACTTAATAGGGGGAGCCCATCTGCTTCTGGCTAGCTGCACCCTCCAATAGCAGCAGATGTAGAATAATCTGAAAAAGTAGTCTACAGGATAAGACGAGTTAACTAAAAGCTTTCCTGTACAGGTATGTTTTCAGATCTTTTTAAAAAATATTTACTGAACTCGCCTGCTTGATGTACAGAGGCAGGGTGTTCCATAGTTTGGGGGCATAATGGATAAAAGCAGCTTCTCCACTTTGTGAAGCACTTTGGGTACAATTAAAAGATTAGAATTGGATGATCTAAGTTTCCTTTGTGGTTGATAAGATATTAAAAGCTCAGAGATATATGAAGGTGCTATGCCATTCAGAGCTTTGTAAGTAATTAACATAACCTTAAAATCAATTCTATAGGAAATAGGGAGCCAGTGCAGTTTAGCCAACACAGGGGTGATGTGTTCTTAGTCTTAGTTAAAAGTCTAGCCGCAGAGTTCTGTATGAGTGCCAATTTATTTAGATGTTTTTTGGGAAGACCAGTGAAAAGTGCATTGCAGTAGTCTAACCTGCTAGTGATAAAGGCGTGAATTAGTTTTTCTGCATCTTGTTGAGTTAAAAAGGGCCGCACTTTGGCAATGTTTCTCAGGTGGAAATAGGCTGTTTGAGTAACTTTACTGATATGGGGCTTAAAACTTAACTCTGCATCTAAGATGACACCGAGGCTTGTTACTTTTGGTTTGACCTGGTGTGCCAAGTTCCCCAGATTACTAAGAACAATATCTCGCTTTAGTTTTGGTCCCACCAAAAGTACCTCTGTTTTGTCATCATTTAGTTTCAGAAAATTTTTGCATTAATGGAGGTTAGGCATGCAGTGAGGGAGCAAAGGCCATCTGGGTTAGTTGGCTCCACAGAAATATACAATTGGGTATCATCTGCGTAGCTATGGAAGTTTACATTATGCTGACTTATGACGTTTCCCAATGGAAGCATATATAGGGAAAATAGCAGAGGACCAAGGCAGCTCCCCTGGGCCACACCAAAAGGCAAGTCATGTTTTTCAGATACATGATCTCCTAGACTGATATAAAAATCTCTGCCAGTAATGTAGGTTTGAAACCAGTTTAGAGCATTATCAGAGAGACCCACCCACTTCGTAAGGCGGTGAATTAGGATGCTATGATCAATGGTGTCAAATGCCGCACTCAAATCCAGAAGAATAAGGATTGAGACTTTGTTTGAGTCAGTAGCCAGTCTGAGATCATTGACTATTTTTACTAGAGCCGTTTCTGTGCTGTGATTTGATCTAAAACCTGATTGGAATTTTTCAAGGATACTGTTTTCGTTGAGGAAGGTATTTAACTGATTACAAACAACTTTTTCAAGTACTTTGCTCAGGAACGGTAGATTTGATATAGGCCTGTAGTTGCTCAGATTGGTATGGTCAAGATTTGACTTTTTAAGTAAAGGTTTCACAACAGCGGTTTTAAAAGCAGTTGGAAATATACCTGTTTCTAATGAGGTATTTATTACCTTGAGAATAAAGGGAGCTAAGCTATCATATACTTTTTTGAGGAATCTAGTAGGGATTGGATCTAAAACACATGTTGAGGAGCCGGTTTGAGTTATAATTTTACTAAGCTCAGATTGAGTAATAGTGCTAAAGGACCTTAATTTTGGGGGGCTGTTTTTGGGTGTACTATCAAACATATTACTTGTGTTACCAATAGCCTCCCTTATAGAAATGACTTTGTTTTTGAAGAAGTCTGCAAATTCTTCGCATCTTAGAGAGGATGCCTGACTGAGTGTATCAAAAGGTGTTTGATGCAGTAGCCTATCAATGGTAGAGAACAACACCCTAGAGTTTCCACTGTTTTCAGCAATTACCTTAGAGAAGTGGTTCCTTCTCTCATTCCGAATAGCTCTATTATAATTTGCTATTTTTTCTTTTAGAAACATATAGACACATATAGACACAGACACATATAGACACAGACACATATAGACACAGACAATGCATAGACACTTATTGCCCGGGTTAAACTCCCTGGAGCATCTCAGGGGTAAGTGCCTCCCTTCGCGCCATTAAAAATGTAATATAAATGTATTGAACATGTATTGGAAATGTAATATAAATGTATTGGACATGTATTGGAAATGTAATATAAATGTATTGGAAATGTTTATATTAGATATACAATTAACAAACAAACACTTTCGTTTGAGTTGTCTTGCATGAAACATATTTACTCTCTCTCCCCCTCACTCATATGCTCTCTGTATCTCTCACACCCACACACACTCTCTCTAGCACACACACACCCACACACACTCTAGCACACACACACCCACACACACTCTCTCTAGCACACACACACACACACACACTCTAGCACACACACACACACACACACACCCACACACACTCTCTCTAGCACACACACACCCACACACACTCTAGCACACACACACACACACCCACACACACTCTCTCTAGCACACACACACCCACACACACTCTAGCACACAC
>NW_027468650.1:712500-725000 GCF_046254945.1 Alosa pseudoharengus
TGGCTCACCCAAATTCTTCCCCTCACATTTACTCCCCTAAATTACTGCAAATATAGATTTGACTGTGACTTCCAAACTTCCAAACAACTTCCAAACAAATGTTTTGTGCGTGCTACTTTGTTAATATTTGGGAAAACGCCCACCGGGAATCCTCCCAACGCTCCTCATTAGCCACTTAAGCTCTGCTTCGTGTTCATAAGTTTACTGTAATCGTTAGTCCAGGGTTGTCCAAACTTTTTGACTGAAGGGCCACATTGGGTTTTGAAAATTGGCCAGCGGGCCACACACAAATAATAATAATAATAATAATAATAATAATAATAATAATAATGTTTTGTATTATTTAAATGACAAAATAATTTTGTTGTAGAAAATTAATTTCTTAAGAAATACTGTTAATTTGATGCTGTTTAATTCATTTATAAATGGTGCACTGTCACTTTAAGACTCTGCCAGCTCCACTCAAATGTAGCCTATGGCTAGTGCTGTGCCTATGGCTGTGCCCTCTCACAGTTTATAAATGGTCAGTAGTGGTAACTACTGTTGCCATCGCCCTCTCTCCCACGCTCAAATGCGTCCCCAATTAAATGGACTAGCATAACGTAGTTAGATCTGCTGCAATGGAGGTTCTATGTATCTCGATGTGACAAGCTGTTTTGACATTGACATTGTAAACGTTCTCTAAGAAGAGTGTAAAGCAGTTTGCAGTAGCCTAAAGTTAACCACAACGTCGTCAATCGCTGGAAATAAATAGCGAGCGGCCTATGATAAACTAATAATTGCTCTGCGGGCCGGAATGAAGTGCATGGCTGGCCGCAGTTTGGACACCCCTGGTTTAGTCATTCGTTGATATGTAAAACACTGACGTGTAGGCTACATTTTCATTATTGTTCACTCGTTTTGAGTAGGCTGTGCCTTGAAACGCATATGCATTGTAGGTTGCACATGTAGCTTATAAAATACATGAATAAAATTCACGGATCCCGTCGTTAGCTCAACTCATTACAGTATAGGCTATCAGAGGAAGCAAACAAGGACTAAAAGTTAACGTGATAAAAAAGGCATGTGTGGTTTACGTCATGTGATGTGTTTCACGGTATGAGTTGAGAGCCCTGCCTTGCTTGTATTTTTGTTTAACTTAACTTGCCTGAAATCCGAAATATTTTCGAACAATGGATGATCCGCTTCGAGGGACAAGCTCTTGGCCTTCTGCTGTGCCACACATTTGATTTTTGATCGTCGTTTATTGTATAGTCTAACTAGCCTACTAATAGTTAACATAATGTCACTAGTCCGCAGTGCATCAGGCTGAGCAGTGCAGGGAACAGCTGACATTGGTAGGCTGCATGCAGGCACATGGTCAGACAGGTCTAAGGAGCGCTTGATTTGTTTTGTAGCGGAGCGTTGGTTCTATGGGGAGAGCACACATTTGAAATATCGCTCGATCATGCAAATTTGATCGTGGGAAGCCAAAATCGTGATCGTGATTAAAATTCGATTAATTGTGCAGCCTTACGTTAGCGGTCTTCCACTGATATTCATAGCATTAGCTAGCTTTCTGGTTAGCTAGTCTATGATGAGCCCTAATTTAGCAATGGATAACCTCTTACTGCAAATTGTAAAACATACGCTTTCAAAATAACAGGCCGGGGAGAGATGATACGTCTCACTGCTATAACTGTCACGCTATTAAAGAAATACATCTTCAGTCACATTGTCAAAAGTTAAAAAGACAGACAGTCAACTACACTGTAACAACGTAACGTAATTACTAGCTAATTCTGTTTCACTCTCGGCTTATTTAACAGCAGCAAAACTGGACATTGTTTTCACGAACTTTGTCATGCTTATTTGAGTTAAGAGAACTGATGGGGATGTTCTTTTAATTGTTATTTCAAGCAATGTATGTCTCGTGACCAAATCACCATGAACACACTTCACCGATGATCTCACTCGCGGATAACTGGTTCTCTTTGCCCGACTCTGGCTGGATCAGCAGGTTGCAGGATGTGTGGCGCGTTATACACGAGTGTTGCCAGCAGGGACGGTGTAGAGTGCCCTCTGGAGGACAAACTATACAACGCCAACACTCATGACATGGTTGAAGGGTGTTTCGTCCGTTTTTATTTTATTTTTAAAATATTAATTTATCGGCCATTATAAATGCCGATACCGATAGTTTGGAAAATGCCTAATATCGGCCGATAATATCGGCCCGCCGATAGATCGGTCGGGCTCTGGTGTGTGTAGATGTGTGCATGTGTGTGTGTAGGTGTGTGTGTGTGTGTAGATGTGTGTATGTGTGTGTATAGATGTGTGTATGTGTGTGTGTGTAGATGTGTGTATGTGTGTATTTGTGTGTGTGTGTATATGTGTGTGTGTGTAGATGTGTGTAGATGTGTGTGTGTGTGTGTGTGTGTGTGTGTGTATATGTGTGTATGTGTGTGTGTGTGTGTGTGTAGATGTGTGTATGTGTGTATGTGCATGTGTGCGTGTATGTGTGTGTGTGTGTGTAGATGTGTGTAGATGTGTGTGTGTGTGTGTGTGTAAGAGGAGCAGGGTAGGAGGTGGGCTCTATATTAGGTGCTCTCTTCAGTATGCTGCCGTTTCCTCAGGCTGTTATGAAAGAGGGATAATTTTAGCCCCCCCCCCCCCCAGGGAGGTTGGGTTGGGTTGGGGGGGGGGGCTCTTTCTCAGACTTGGAAGGGGGGGGGGCGGTGTTAGTCATTGGGGGACTTCCCCAGTGTACGTCTCTCACACACTCTCTCTACCTTTCTCTCCCTATCTATCTCTCTCTCTCTATCACACACACACACACACATACACACACACACATACATAGAAACTCACACACACACACACACACACACACACACATACACACACATACATAGAAACTCATACACACACATACATTGAAACATACACACACACACATACATAGAAACTCATACACACACATACATTGAAACATACACACACACACATACATAGAAACTCACATATACATACACACACACACACACACACATAGAAACTCACATATACACATACACACACACACATGGAAACTCACATATACACACACACACACATAGAAACTAACACACGTCTTACACTTATAGCTTGAACGTCAAAACGCAAAGCAACTTGTTTGTTGTACTGGTCCCATTCACTCAATAATGTACTGGTCCCATTCACTCAATAATGTACTGGTCCCATAATGTACTGGTCCCATTCACTCAATAATGTGCTGGTCCCATAATGTACTGGTCCCATTCACTCAATAATGTACTGGTCCCATTCACTCAATAATGTACTGGTCCCATAATGTACTGGTCCCATTCACTCAATAATGTGCTGGTCCCATAATGTACTGGTCCCATTCACTCAATAATGTACTGGTCCCATTCACTCAATAATCTGCTGGTCCCATAATGTACTGGTCCCATTCACTCAATAATGTACTGGTCCCATAATGTACTGGTTTAATTCACTGAACAATGTCTCCACCATATATATACCAAAACCAGCCCCCAACCCCCCCGCACTCATAAATGAGGGTGTAATAAATTGGGTGCTGCTTCCAACTTCAGTATAAATGTGTTCAGCTGACCAAAGCCACGCGGACCAAGGCCACGATGTTCACTTTGCTGCTCTACTGCTGCTGGTCAATACAACTACAGCACCACTACAGCACTACCCCACTACACCACCACTACCCCACTACACCACTACCCCACCACTACACCACCACTACAGCACTATACCACCACTACAGCACCACTACACCACCACTACAACACCACTACACCACCACTACAGCACCACTACAGCACTACACCACCACAACACCACCACTACAGCACCACTACACCACCACTACACCACCACTACAGGACCACTACACCACCACTACAGCACCACTACAGCACTACACCACCACTACAGCACTACACCACCACTACACCACTACTACAGCACCACTACACCACCACTACAGCACCACTACACCACCACTACAGCACAACACCACCACTACACCACCACTACAGCACTACACCACAACTACTACACCACCACTACAGCACCACTACAGCACTACACCACTACAGCACCACTACAGCACTACACCACCACTACAGCACCACTACACCACCACTACAGCACTACACCACCACTACAGCACTACACCACAACTACAGCACCACTACAGCACCACTACAGCACTACACCACCACAACACCACCACTACAGCACTACACCACCACTACAGCACTACACCACCACAACACCACCACTACAGCACTACACCACCACTACAGCACTACACCACCACTACAGCACTACACCACCACAACACCACCACTACAGCACTACACCACCACTACAGCACTACACCACCACTACAGCACCACTACACCAATACACCACTACAGCACTACACCACCACTACAGCACCACTACACCACCACTACAGCACTACACTACTACTACACCACCACTACAGCACTACACCACCACTACACCAGCACTACAGCACTACACCACCACAACACCACCACTACAGCACTACACCACCACAACAGCATTATACCACTACACCACCACTACAGCACTACACCACAACCACTACACCACCACTACACTACCACTACACCACCACCACTACACCACCACCACACCACTACACCACCAATACAACACTACACCACAACCACTACACCACCACTACACCACCCCTACAGCACTACACCACCACTACAGCACAACACCACCACTACAGCACAACACCACCACTACACCACTACACCACCTACACACCACCACTACAGCACTACACCACCACACCTGGTGCAACTCTTCCTGTCTTTTTACAGACATATGTTTTTTTCTCTCTCTGAAAAAAGTTAATTGTTTACAGTATTGTGTTAATACAGTTGACCTAAATCCTTATATTAGGGGAGTGCATTATTCACAAGAACTCAATGTTACCCCTTTTGTATTGATAATGTTAAACCATGAGCATCTTTATTTATTGATATGTTAAACCATGAGCATCTTTTATTTATTTATGTGGCAAGCTAACTTTCTAGGCTTTAAATTTATAGTTCATTAATGACCATACAGTTCTATGAAGGCCACTAATTAAATGTGCAATCTGACTGTGATTGCACAGTAATGAACTTATACAAAAAGCAGTCACATTGACCGTAAAAACAGGCGTGCTATCATTGTTTTATATCTAATGCTTTCATTAAAAAATCTCCTTTGGTATACACTAAAGGAATCTCCCTGGGTATACACTAAAGGAATCTGCATGTGGCAATAAGTATAATTAATTGCATTTTCTTTCATTTACATTTGGAATGCATGATACATGTCACGTCTGCTGGCATTTGGAATCAACATGTTAAATGACACTTAGATGGCTGTGCCAATCATTACGGAAAACCTTTTGTGAGTTGAATGTATTTGCTGTATTCATGCAGTCTTTCCACCTAGGATTAATTGCAATTACATAACATGCGGTTATTATTAGTGCTGTCGGTTAAATGTGTTATTAACGGCGTTAACGTAAACCTATTTTAACAGTGTCATTTTTTTTATCGCGAGATTAACATTATTTTTGGTGTAACAAACTTTGTAGTTTTTTCACATGCTCTTGCAACATCTAGTAACGTTAGAACAACTACAACACCACACCGGATCTAGCTAGACCGGAAACTAAACAATACGCACTGACGAATGGAATGGAACCTTGTATGTGCTGAACGTACGCGCCCCCTTTTAGAGGAAAGATGACTGATATAATGGAAATCTATGCTGCAGCTAATACTTACTAAATCTTGAAGCAAACATGAATAAAAGGCTACACTCACTCTGATCACCAAACCGTCAAGACTCATAACCTTCAGCGACAGAGCCTTCTCCTCAGCAGCACCCCGACTCTGGAACTCACTCCCCCAATCTGTCCGTGACTCCCCCTCACTTTCAACATTCAAATCCCGTTTAAAAACATACCTCTTCTCGCAAGCCTACGACCCCCCCCCCACCCACAACCATAACCTGTGCCTGTTATTGCTCATGCCTTGTCCTCGATGTCTGTATTATTATTATTCATTCCTCATTCCATTACTGCTCTTGTCCTCGATGTCTGTATTATTATTATTCATTCCTCATTCCATTACTGCTCTTGTCGTTGATGTTTGTACCATTATGATTTGCTTTTTAATCGTTAATTCATTGCTGCTCTCGTGTGTGTGTGTGTGTCTCTGTGTTTCTCTGCGTGTGTGTGTGTGTGTGTGTGTATGTATGTGGTACTGTTGTCCTTCTCTGTTTCCCAATTCTGTAAGTGACTTTGGGTCTTTGAAAAGCGCTATACAAATAAAATGAATTATTATTATTATTATTAAAAGGCACAAAATAAGGTTGGTGTGAGAGTTACCTGTGTGTTTATGGGATTAATGTGACCATTATGTTCCTATTTTTTGCTCTTTCCAGTTTACTAACAGGAGTGTCACGAATGTAGGCACAGTCAAACTGCCCGTGGCTGACTATAACTAATAATATGAATGTAGCCTATCCTACAACTAGGTGAGATAATTGGCTATGTTACAGTATACAGAAGTTCCACAGTAAGCTAGCTAGCAAGCTAACCGTTTTGCATGGGATATTATGGTAAGTGTAGCTACGTGCTAAATTTGTTCTCAACATTGGGGTACTGCAAACGAATTAGGTTGGTAATGTACATAGTTTCGACATGAGTAAGTTACATACATATAATTTTTCATAACTGCCGTGTTAGTAAAATGATTGAATGTCCTGTGAGTTAATAACTAGATGTAACGCAAATGTGTGATTACTAGCTGTCTTTCCCATTGGAATCAATGATATGTTAACTTGTTTTCCGCCAAAATGGGGCGTGATGCATATTAAATGTATCTTTATGATGATGCGCCGCCGCCGTTAGTAAGCTACGTAAAGGCATGCTGCACACACTTGTTTGGGCTTACGAGCAGGCCAAAGAGTAGGCTAGTAGCCTAGGCTGACGCATTAATCGTGTGCCGCCAAAGATTTTTTCACCGTCACTTGTTCTGTTATAGAATTTATCAACAATCCTTTTTGGCTGCTACTATTTTGACTTTTTGATGCACCGTTTCTTGTCCTCCAACTGCCAGACACTTCCTAGCAAATATTCTAAGAACTTTACTTCCTTGTCCTCATGTAGTCATGGAGATAATAAACACCAACGCAGTTCTGAACTCCCGGTCAGCAGAATGGTGTTTTAAATTGCTGTGGACACCAATGCCGACATGAGTGCGATGCACTCTGCTTTCGACATTAATTTACACTAGATTCCATTCTTTTCAATACAACTCTGCACACCAGCATCGCACTTTGCCGCCGTGTAAATCACGATTCAGTTATATTTGGTCGAAGCTGCTCCATAAAATCCATTGTTCATCCAGTGTTTGCCTGTTGAAAACTTCGGTGCTGATGTGTGTGGCAAGTGACAGTGCACCATAGACTGTAGGCATATAAAATGGCAGTGCACGCATGTCGAAAAGTTCCTTATTTTCAACTGAACTCAAAGATAATGAATATAGTATGAATATAGTATTTTCTGTTTGTTATTCCCTTTATAATGTGTGTAGACCTAAATTTTGTGCATGCACTTCTGCGGTAGCATTTATTTCTGTTTATATCTTTTTGAATTTTTTTTTGAAAGTCTTAAAGTTCAGTTAATAAAGTAACTTGCTTTGCTTTCATTTGAATCCCAATCAAGATACACAATAATTGCTTTACATTGTTAATATGGACTCCTGGAAAGTTCAGAAATGCAAAATAATAGAATTTTAATCATATGATAAAATATGTGATTAATCATGATTAACTTTCAGCGATTAATTGCTATTAAAAATGTTAATCATTTGACAGCACTAGTTATTATGCATTATTACATAACATGCAGTTATTATGCATTATTACATGACATGTGGTTATTATGCATTATTACATAACATCCGGTTATTATGCATTATTATAACATGCGGTTATTATGCATTATATATGTGGTTATTATGCATTATTATATAACATGCGGTTATTATGCATTATATATGTGGTTATTATGCATTATTATCACCCGGAGAGAAGAAATACTATTTTCTGATTGGCTGGCGGGGTGGCTTTTAATTCTGAATAACGGGACACCTATGAAGTAGATCTGCTAAAAACGGTTGAGCCTGGAGGCAGGCTTCGCAACAATGGAATCAACTGTAAACAAGCTAACTGTCCATGCTAACACTGTTATAGGGCCAACGAAAGTTGTACAACAAGCTGAACTAGTGAGCTTCTTTTTAAATGGAACCGCGTGTTTCCTTTGCTTTAAAGTGGCAACCGGGTGATAAGCGGGATAACGGCCTTCGAGATGTGTCCAGTTATACGGAATGAATGGACTCAGGAGGAGTTCTTGCCCCTCGCCCTCGTCCATTAATTCCATATAACAAGACACCTCGGCGGCCGTTATCCCTTACTTATAACATGCAGTTATTATGCATTATTATATAACATGTGGTTATTATGCATTATTATATAGCATGCGGTTATTATGCATTATATATAATATGTGGTTATTATGCGTTATATGTAATATGCGGTTATTATGCATTATTATACAACATGTGGTTATTATGCATTATTACATAATATGCTGTTATTATGCATTATTACATAATATGCTGTTTTAAAAGACAATTGGGCAATAAAGAGCATATTTAAAACATTCATCCAGTTTGTGATGTCAGTGATTTTTCAGTCAATTTTTTATGCAGAATTTTCATGAAATTGTTGTATTTTATCATATATATAAAGATAGGCAAAACGTATAGCCTTTCTAGAGTGTGTTACCAAGACAGAAGAAAAGTAAGAAAATGCATCACGTAAGAAGTAAAAGATACTTTTGTGTATGATACAAAAAGAGACTGTGGCTGTTCCTTGCATATTGGGTCATGTCAGTGGCCTCATCAACATCGCAGCCAATGCACAGAATGGCAGAAGAGCATGTTCACCAAAACAGTAGCTACAGTAGCTATGAGACAAATGGAGAAGTGTAACATGGTGCCCTGCGGTCCCTTCCCACTGTAAAGATGCTGATGTGTAACATGGTGTCCTGCTGTAAAGATGCTGATGTGTAACATGGTGTCCTGCTGTAAAGATGCTGATGCTGCTAGAAGTGTAACATGGTGCCCTGCGGTCCCTTCCCACTGTAAAGATGCTGATGTGTAACATGGTGTCCCACTGTAAAGATGCTGATGCTGCTAGAAGTGTAACATGGTGTCCTGCTGTAAAGATGCTGAAGTGTTACATGGTGCCCTGCTGTTAAGATGCTGAAGTGTAACATGGTGTCCTGCTGTTAAGATGCTGCTAGAAGTGTAACATGGTGCCCTGCTGTTAAGATGCTGCTAGAAGTGTAACATGGTGTCCTGCTGTTAAGATGCTGATGCTGCTAGAAGTGTAACATGGTGTCCTGCTGTTAAGATGCTGGGAGAAGTTGGTAGTAAATGTCTGTCTTTCATGGCTGACTACATGTTTTTGCTTCAGTGGCTGCTTTTCTACTGCTCTTAATTTCAAATGGCCACGGAAGCCCAGCCCAGAGGCCTACTCTTAAACTGACCCACTGAAGCCCAGCCCAGAGGCCTACTCTTAAACTGACCCACTGCTTACCCTACTGAAAAAAAAACAGCCTGACCAGCTTAAGGTGGTTTGCTGGTTGACCAGCTTGTTGACCAGCTTGTTTGACCACCCTATGATGGTTGATGAGCTAGCCACCTCAAGCTGGTCATTTTAGCTGGTGTTGCTGGTCTACATTGCTGGTTTAACTGGCCGTGCCAGCTTATGTTGGTCATTCTAGCAAACCAGCATGACCATCTTACACCAGCTGTATCCCACACGACATGCTGGTCACCAGCATGACCATCTTACACCAGCTGTATCCCACACGACAGGCTGGTCACACCAGCATGACCAGCTTTCTTCAGATGGTCACGCCAGGATGTCCACCTGGTGGCCTAACTGCTGGAAGAAAACCAGCAAAGACCAGCTAAAATCAGCTACCAGCATAAGCAGGTTTCTAGCTGTGTTTTTTTTCAGCAGGGTCTCCTTTGACATGTGCAGGGACAGGCAATGGTCAAGCCTCCAGCAGATCAGGATCCTTGAATTTCCCCTTGGGGATCAATAAAGTATCTATATATCTCTATCTATCCTCTGTTCCAGAGGGATGCACACTACCCTCCACTTATTCTTAACTTCATTCTCTCATGCCACCAGAAATGCGGACTATTTTTAGGCAGATATTAATAAGGTGTGCTCGTATTGAGCCTGAGAAAATCTCTTGATGTTTGCCGTGCCGCTGCTGCCGCCAGAATGCGAGCTCCTCGTGCTGCTTTTGCTGGGTATTCTGACCGTTTCTACGCACAGTTATTGTGGGCGCGCGTTTCCCCTGTTTTAGTACACGGTTACTGCACTTCACTCAGCCACGCACTCGTTTCAGGACCATTACTCGCGCGAGAGGGGGGGTTCGTGACCCCTGCCCCAGCTGTCAACTGCGCTCGCGCAGCCGTGTCTGACTTTCCCACTCTGCCCCCGGTAGCATGGCGTCAGGCGAGGAGGACGGTTCGGTTGAGGAGAAGGAAAACAACAACAAGAAGAGAACGAAAAGCGCCATCGCGACAGCATGGCTGACATTTTACAACATCGCCATGACGGCCGGGTAGGTGATTGAACTAGATCGGCACTGGCCCACGACTTCACGGACACTCCCTGAAACTCCTCTCCGCTCCTCCGGACTGAGCGCATGCCGGCGCGTGTTGCTGTTTATAGGTTCGAGTTTCTGAATGCTCCTGCTGTAAAGTCTCGCGCAGGCACACGGCAACTTCACTCACATACTTTTGATCGAATCGAATCAATCGCGTAGCGTGTCTGGAGCGAGTATTTAGTAAAGAATAACTTGCCATTGTACGGAAATAAAAAAAAAATCAATACAACCATTGGAACTTTCAGGCTTTCCAAATACGGTTGAACACCCGGTGGCGCGTCACACCCGCCGCTCAAACAGTTGCGGGATAAGTATAGCCGGCGCGCTGTTACTGGAGCCGCGCTGCTGAGGGGGAATTATGCTCAACTGGCAGATTTTACCAACTGCCTTCGCACCAACAGTTTGTCTTCAAATAGTTCTTACATCAACAACACACTAGTGAAGTAGCGCCACATCACTGCTTTGTTTCTATAATGATAATGATTTTTATAAAAAACAATTCTGTTCGTACCCGGGGAATCGCTTATGGCAGACTCAAGAATGTGCCTGACTGATCAGGATCAGTTTTAACTGCGTTTGGGTCTGCGGCATGGGAGCTCTGTGCTTGGATAAAAACATTTCCTCTATCCCATTCTCCGCATTTTATCTGTTAGGTCAGCGTTGTTCTGTTGTCCGTGATTTCAGCTTGTCCTTACTCAACATTCTGGGCTACTGGGCTACCGTCTCAGACTGGGCTCCGCTACCGACCCCCACTACTTCATCAATAAACGGCTTCGACTGGGGATTAGTGAGTGTCATCTTTAACTCGCGCCGGGTGTCACGTTACCGGAGAATGGGTTATTAGTAAATCTGCCCGGTGTGTGTGTGTGACGTGTCGCGGTGTACCTGGTGGCAGAGTGCGACTCTCCGTGAGATTAGTTGAGATTGCGGGCATTACGCACCTGCTACTGTTGTCGGCGGAGGAAGTGTTGGAATCATCGAGTTGACCTGCAGCGCAGTTAACATCAGGGTGACATGAAGCGCTGTCCACATCAGGCTGGGTGATCTGAACTGTTCTGTTTCGGAGTGTTCGGGCTTTAAATGGCCGCTCTGTCATTGTCTCTTGAACAAAACAAATATCCACGTGCTCATCCATGCGCCAACTTTGGGGAGAACTAAACCTGTAGCCTAAATGCCTGCTACCGCGCATGTGTTACCGACACTCATATGAAGGCCTAAATGTTTGTTTTTTTAATAATTTAAATAACTAACTACGTTTTTTGTCCTTTTGTGTCAACCTGCAATCGGTTTGAGAGAGTTCCAAAGTTCAAAATACTTCGTACATGAATCTTCCAATCAGTGTTCACCAGTGACAAAACTACAGCAATTGATAGATCGGTTTCAAACAGAGGTACATTTGCCACTAAACATCCCCAGCCCTGGGACACACACCAACAGATCAAGTTGTTTGGTTTTTGGTGTCATGAGACCTGCGCTGTTTGTTAGTATGTGTGATTCAGATCCAGAGGCACAGTAGACTTATGTTGGTAGGCTAATATCTTGTGTTGTTACTATTCATGGTAGGCAAATACATGTGAACTATGCATGATGTGCTAGTTATAATGTAAGCATTTTTTAATGCTTTAAGTTGTTCATGTTTTAGTTCATTGTATTTTGGAGTGACACTAGTCTTGCTTGGTGA
>NW_027468650.1:730000-740000 GCF_046254945.1 Alosa pseudoharengus
AAGGCAATTTTTTATTGCGAATGTCTCATTAGCTACTTACCTAACTTGATGTTAAAAGATGGCTTTAGAAGAACGCTTCGTTGATCTGATTGGTTGATTTTGCCCGTCTATCACCAACATAGGTGGTGATAGACAGATGGTTTATCCAATCAGCTAACCAGTATTTTCGCCCTTTCCCAAACGTTCTCCAACGGAAAGTTCCCAGATGGATATGCGGAGCAAATAGGAAGCAATCCATCTGGCGGAGTCAGGTTAGGGTCTACCTAGTGCTACAATCCATCTGGCGGAGTCAGGTTAGGGTCTACCTAGTGCTACAATCTCTCCTGTTCCCCTGAGCTAGCTGCCACAGCCTGAAGTGTGCAAAGTAAGATGTAAACAGTAAACAAGTACCCGCATCATCTACAGACTCAATCTGTAACTTGTAAACAAAATAAGACAATCAGCTATAAAACTGAATATAGACCTACAGTAGAGCATCTCTTATTTATTATGAGTGCAAATTACATACAATAATCATTTTTAAAAATCCACTTAGGCCTTCAACATCTGTGTTTGGTTGTATATGGAGGGGTCTACAGTTTGCCTCAATATTTTTCAGTGTGTATACAGTAATAATCTACTAACTGGTTAAACCACATGGTTTGCACCGCTTTGTTTTATTTCATTTGCGCTTATATAATATTTAATGTATTTAATTTGCGCTTATATAATACTTAATGTATTTAATTTGCGCTTATATAATATTTAATGTCTCTGTGTAAATTCATGCACCGAACCGTGAAGCCCGTACCGTTTCAGTTCAATATGAATACATGTACCGTTCCACCCCTAATACACACACACACACACAATATGAATACATGTACCGTTCCACCCCTAATACACACACACACACACAATATGAATACATGTACCGTTCCACCCCTAATACACATACACACACACACACATATATACACACAAACACACACACACGCATATATACACACAAACACACACATACACACACACATACACACACACACACAGACGCACACACACACACACACACACAAACGTATGAATTTCCAAGAAATAGACATACATTTGTGGCCTCATGTTTTGCAGGAATGGTGCGGACGTCAGTGATCGTCACAGGGGTCCAGGTGTGCTCCAGGATATTCATGGTCTGGTTTGTCACGAGCAGCATCAAACAGGTGTGTGGTGGTGGTGGTGTGTGTGAATGTGTCTGTGTGTGTGTGTGTGTGTCTTTGTGTGTGTATGTGTGTATGGATCCGTGTTTGTGTGTGTAGTCCAACCTGCTGCCCTGAGTCTTCAGTATTAAAAAAGTATAAAAAAAAGTAAAAGTTCTGTATATATACTCTTTTGATCCTGTGAGGGGAATTTGGTCTCTGCATTTATCCCAATCCGTGAATTAGTGAAACACACACAGCACATAGTGAACACACAGTGAGGTGAAGCACACACTAACCCGGAGCAGTGAGCTGCCTGCTACAGCGGCGCTCGGGGAGCAGTGAGGTGCCTTGCTCAGGGGCACTTCAGCCGTGGATGTGGGCATTGGAGAGCAGTGCTCAACCACTTCCCCCACCCACATTTTTCCTACTGGTCGGGGATCGAACCGGCAACCCTTCAGTTACAAGCCCGAAGGCCCAGTAGGCCATGGCTGCCAAACTACACAAAAGCTGCACAAAAAAGTAAAAGTGGCTGGGGCATCTTCTATGCTAATTTAGTCAGACTCGTCAGTCATGCTGGCTACAGCTGGATAGTTATCCACGAGAACGCACGAGACAGATCTTTACCTTGAAAGCACGAGACAGATGTTTTCCTTGAAAGCACGAGACAGATCTTTACCTTGAAAGCACGAGACAGATCTTTACCGATGAGAAATATGGCAGACCAGAGCCGTATATCGCCATCTCGTGGCACGAGATCTCGTCCGTTTTTTCCTTGATGACAAATATTGTGATATGTTTGTATCGTGAAATCTCGCAAGATATCGTGGCTCACGAGATCTCGTCACATCCCTAGTATACAGCTATGTGCAGTGTGGTAACAGTGCCATTATAGTGCAGAAACAGTAACAATATAATAGTATTAAGAATAAGTGTATGTGCAGGATGAAGAGCAGTAGAATATGGCTATGTGCAAGTGTAATTACAGTATGTACATTTGTAAATAAATAGAACACTATGGGTGGGATAGGGTAGTGCAATTGTCCGGGTGGGGGGGCTGTGGGCTGGGGACACCTCAACAGGCACAGGCAAGGAGGCATCAGGCGGGGGGGGGGGGGTGCTTAGTTGGTTGGTTGTCACCGGGATGTGTGTGTCTGTGTGTGTGTGTGTGACAGCCGCAGGAAAGAAGCTTCCTCTGAACCTGCTGGTTCGGGTGTGGAAACTTGACAATGATGTTAGAGCCATGTACAGGTGTGCAGTCGTAGGCGAAGAGGGAGTAAAAGGTGAGGGCTCAGCACACATCCCTGTGGTACGCCGGTGTTCAGGGTGAGGGTTGAGGAGCTGTGGTTATCTAACCTAACAGACTGAGGTCTGTTAGTTAGGAAGTCCAGAATCCTGTTACAGAGGGAGGTGTTGATGCCCAGTTCACTGAGTTTGATGACCAGTTTGGAGGGGATGATGGTGTTGAATGCGGAGCTGAAGTCAATGAACAGCATTCTTACATAGGTGTTGCTTTTGTCAAGGTGGGACAGGGCAGAGTGAAGTGCTGTTGAGATCCTCTGTGCTCCTGTTCTGATGGTAACTGGACGTAAGTCATTGAGGCTTGTTGCAGTGGAGTGTTTTGGCACCTGCACGATGGAGGTGGTTTTAAAGCATGCGGGGACAGCTGCCTGGGCTAGTGACAGATTAAATATGTCAGTCCAAACCTCAGTCAGCTGCACTGCACAGGCCCTGAGTACGCGTCCGGGGACACCATCAGCACCAGCAGCCTTACGTGCATTAGTGCTGCTCAGTGCTGCTTACACATCGGTGGTGGAGAGTGTGAGGGGCTGGTGATCTGCAGAGACCACAGCCTTGATGGCCACCTCCTTGTTGTCCCTATCAAAGCGGCCGTAGAAGTGGTTCAGCTCATCACCTTTTCAGATTAACCCTGGATGAGCTATAGCAGGGGTATTCAATTAATCTTCAGCGAGGTCCAGTTACGGAAAATTTCCTCAAGCAAAGGTCCAGAGCATCATACGTTTAACGTGCATGTTTAGGCTATGTATGTATGTGTGTATATATATATATATATATATATATATATATATATATATATATATATATATTAGGATGGATGGATGGATGGATGGAGCCTAGTTGTAGGCCTAGGCCTAATGTTTAATGTGAAATAAAATAAGTAGCCTAAAAGGCAACATTCGAAATGAGAAGAAATAAGGCAAGATAAGAGAAAAACTGAGTAGCCTTGGCTATTTTTAAGATCTTAACGTAAACTTAAAATAAAATTTGAGCTGAGACAAGGATGGATATTCCACAGCTGGTTCCTTGAACCCATTAATCAGCAAGTTTAATTTTATTTTTTTAGTTTTTTTTATGTTGACCCAAAATCCTGGAAACCCAGGAACATCACGTTGTTGGGCAGTGAATGCATGTAGGCTTAACTAGATTGTGGTGGATCAATCATATTTCCTTCGTAAATCGTAAAATATTCTGTGGTCTCAGTTCACTGTTGAATGGGCCTAGCCTACCCTATGCTTGCTCAAAATATATGCTTTGTCTAGTAGAGGTGCTTCAAATTGGTGCTTTTAAAAATCGCCTGTCTCAGAATATGTAGAAGAGGTCCAGGGCAATTCCGCGCAAAACTGTCACATCCATATTTAGTTGGCGTTACGGACGTGACAGTTTTGCATGGTATCGCCCCCGTATAGTTATATAAAGCTCTGTTCTCGCTGTCTAGCTTTCTCCTCTTTGAGCAATTGATGATTTGAAAATAACTTACTTATCGTTAACTTAGATATGCATCTGATTGTTTCTCGTCTCCTCTCCTCGCTTGTTTCAGGCTATCAGTGAGTCTCTTCCCCATAGTAGGCTACTTTACTCACTGACTCGACAATATAAGAATTCACAGATTTCACTGGCTGAGTAGCAGCAAGTGAAATGATGGTTCCTGAAGCTCCTGAAGTAAATGCTGTTATCCTAACCAACGAAACATTTAGCGCAGATTTGAAATCTTACGTGAAAATCTAAATTAGGCTATTATGGTCCGGGTCCGGATAGGATCACGTCAGGGTCCGGACTCCGACCGCGGTCCGCCATTTGGTGACCCCTGAGCTATAGGCTTGAGCATCACCTGATCTGAATGCGATGTCTCGTGCCTTCAGCAGGAGTCTGACCTCACTGTTCATCCATGGCTTCTGAGGGGAAATAGTGCAACCTGATGCTCTGACGGTTCGTCCAGGCCAAATTTCTCTGTTGGAGCTCCGGCAGTGTTAGAACAGCCCATCTAACTAGCTAAACGTCTCAAACAGGCATCTATAGGGGGCTGTTAGGTGGGTGTTATAGGGGGCTGTTAGGTGTTATAGGGGGCTGTTAGGTGGGTGTTATTGGGGACTGTGACTGTTAGGTGGGTGTTATTGGAGACTGTTAGGTGGGTGTTATTGGGGACTGTTAGGTGGGTGTTATTGGGGACTGTGACTGTTAGGTGGGTGTTATCACCCGGAGAGAAGAAATACTCTTTTCTGATTGGCTGGTGGGGTGGCTATTAATTCGGAATAACAGGACACCGTTCCATATCAATGCTTATGAATGGTAACTATAACAACCATAGTAGGACGATGGTTGCAGGCTTCGCAACAATGGAATCAACTGTAAACAAGCTAACTGTCCATGCTATCGCTGTTATAGGGCCAACGAAAGTTGTACAACAAGCAGAACTAGTGAGCTTCTTTTTAAACGGAACCTTTTTAAAAGTTTCCTCTGCTTTACAGTGGCAACCGGGTGATAAGCGGGATAACGGCCTTCGAGGTGTGTCCAGTTATACGGAACAGTTAACAGGACACCTCGGCGGCTGTTATCCCTTACTTATTGGGGACTGTTAGGTGTTATAGGGGGCTGCGACTGTTAGGTGGGTGTTATAGGGGGCTGTTAGGTGGGTGTTATTGGGGGCTGTTAGGTGTTATAGGGGGCTGTTAGGTGGGTGTTATAGGGGGCTGTTAGGTGTTATAGGGGGCTGTTAGGTGGGTGTTATAGGGGGCTGTGACTGTTAGGTGGCTGTTATAGGGGGCTGTTAGGTGGGTGTTATTGGGGACTGTGACTGTTAGGTGGGTGTTATTGGGGGCTGTTAGGTGTTATAGGGGGCTGTTAGGTGGGTGTTATAGGGGGCTGTTAGGTGTTATAGGGGGCTGTTAGGTGGGTGTTATAGGGGGCTGTTAGGTAGGTGTTATAGGGGACTGTTAGGTGTTATAGGGGGCTGTTAGGTGTTATAGGGGGCTGTTAGGTGGGTGTTATAGGGGGCTGTTAGGTGGGTGTTATTGGGGACTGTGACTGTTAGGTGGGTGTTATTGGGGACTGTTAGGTGTTATAGGTGGCTGTTCGGTGGGTGTTCTAGGGGGCTGTTAGGTGATATAGGGGGCTGTTAGGTGGGTGTTATAGGGGGCTGTTGGGTGGGTGTTATTGGGGGCTGTTAGGTGTTATAGGGGGCTGTTAGGTGGGTGTTATAGGGGGCTGTTAGGTGTTATAGGGGGCTGTTAGGTGGGTGTTATAGGGGGCTGTTAGGTGTTATAGGGGGCTGTTGGGTGTTATAGGGGGCTGTTAGGTGTTATAGGGGGCTGTTAGGTGGGTGTTATAGGGGGCTGTTAGGTGTTATAGGGGGCTGTGACTGTTAGGTGGGTGTTATAGGGGGCGGTTAGGTGTTATAGGGGGCTGTTAGGTGTTATAGGGGGCTGTGACTGTTAGGTGGGTGTTATAGGGGGCTGTTAGGTGGGTGTTATTGGGGGCTGTTAGGTGTTATAGGGGGCTGTTAGGTGGGTGTTATTGGGGGCTGTTAGGTGTTATAGGGGGCTGTTAGGTGTTATAGGGGGCTGTTAGGTGGGTGTTATAGGGGGCTGTTAGGTGGGTGTTATAGGGGGCTGTTAGGTGGGTGTTATAGGGGGCTGTTAGGTGGGTGTTATAGGGGGCTGTTAGGTGGGTGTTATTGGGGGCTGTTAGGTGTTATAGGGGGCTGTTAGGTGGGTGTTATTGGGGACTGTTGGGTGTTATAGGGGGCTGTTAGGTGTTATAGGGGGCTGTTAGGTGGGTGTTATAGGGGGCTGTTAGGTGTTATAGGGGGCTGTTAGGTGGGTGTTATAGGGGGCTGTTGGGTGGGTGTTATTGGGGGCTGTTAGGTGTTATAGGCGGCTGTTAGGTGTTATAGGGGGCTGTTAGGTGGGTGTTATAGGGGGCTGTTAGGTGGGTGTTATAGGGGGCTGTTGGGTGGGTGTTATTGGGGGCTGTTAGGTGTTATAGGGGGCTGTTAGGTGGGTGTTATAGGGGGCTGTTGGGTGGGTGTTATTGGGGGCTGTTAGGTGTTATAGGGGGCTGTTAGGTGTTATAGGGGGCTGTTAGGTGGGTGTTATAGGGGGCTGTTAGGTGTTATAGGGGGCTGTTAGGTGGGTGTTATAGGGGGCTGTTGGGTGGGTGTTATTGGGGGCTGTTAGGTGTTATAGGGGGCTGTTAGGTGGGTGTTATAGGGGGCTGTTGGGTGGGTGTTATTGGGGGCTGTTAGGTGTTATAGGGGGCTGTTAGGTGGGTGTTATAGGGGGCTGTTAGGTGTTATAGGGGGCTGTTAGGTGGGTGTTATAGGGGGCTGTTAGGTGTTATAGGGGGCTGTTGGGTGTTATAGGGGGCTGTTAGGTGTTATAGGGGGCTGTTAGGTGGGTGTTATAGGGGGCTGTTAGGTGTTATAGGGGGCTGTGACTGTTAGGTGGGTGTTATAGGGGGCGGTTAGGTGTTATAGGGGGCTGTTAGGTGTTATAGGGGGCTGTGACTGTTAGGTGGGTGTTATAGGGGGCTGTTAGGTGGGTGTTATTGGGGGCTGTTAGGTGTTATAGGGGGCTGTTAGGTGGGTGTTATTGGGGGCTGTTAGGTGTTATAGGGGGCTGTTAGGTGGGTGTTATAGGGGGCTGTTAGGTGGGTGTTATAGGGGGCTGTTAGGTGGGTGTTATAGGGGGCTGTTAGGTGTTATAGGGGGCTGTTAGGTGGGTGTTATAGGGGGCTGTTAGGTGGGTGTTATAGGGGGCTGTTAGGTGGGTGTTATTGGGGGCTGTTAGGTGTTATAGGGGGCTGTTAGGTGGGTGTTATTGGGGACTGTTGGGTGTTATAGGGGGCTGTTAGGTGTTATAGGGGGCTGTTAGGTGGGTGTTATAGGGGGCTGTTAGGTGTTATAGGGGGCTGTTAGGTGGGTGTTATAGGGGGCTGTTGGGTGGGTGTTATTGGGGGCTGTTAGGTGTTATAGGGGGCTGTTAGGTGTTATAGGGGGCTGTTAGGTGGGTGTTATAGGGGGCTGTTAGGTGGGTGTTATAGGGGGCTGTTGGGTGGGTGTTATTGGGGGCTGTTAGGTGTTATAGGGGGCTGTTAGGTGGGTGTTATAGGGGGCTGTTGGGTGGGTGTTATTGGGGGCTGTTAGGTGTTATAGGGGGCTGTTAGGTGGGTGTTATAGGGGGCTGTTAGGTGTTATAGGGGGCTGTTAGGTGGGTGTTATAGGGGGCTGTTAGGTGTTATAGGGGGCTGTTGGGTGTTATAGGGGGCTGTTAGGTGTTATAGGGGGCTGTTAGGTGGGTGTTATAGGGGGCTGTTAGGTGTTATAGGGGGCTGTGACTGTTAGGTGGGTGTTATAGGGGGCGGTTAGGTGTTATAGGGGGCTGTTAGGTGTTATAGGGGGCTGTGACTGTTAGGTGGGTGTTATAGGGGGCTGTTAGGTGGGTGTTATTGGGGGCTGTTAGGTGTTATAGGGGGCTGTTAGGTGGGTGTTATTGGGGACTGTTGGGTGTTATAGGGGGCTGTTAGGTGTTATAGGGGGCTGTTAGGTGGGTGTTATAGGGGGCTGTTAGGTGTTATAGGGGGCTGTTAGGTGGGTGTTATAGGGGGCTGTTGGGTGGGTGTTATTGGAGGCTGTTAGGTGTTATAGGGGGCTGTTAGGTGTTATAGGGGGCTGTTAGGTGGGTGTTATAGGGGGCTGTTAGGTGGGTGTTATAGGGGGCTGTTGGGTGGGTGTTATTGGGGGCTGTTAGGTGTTATAGGGGGCTGTTAGGTGGGTGTTATAGGGGGCTGTTGGGTGGGTGTTATTGGGGGCTGTTAGGTGTTATAGGGGGCTGTTAGGTGGGTGTTATAGGGGGCTGTTAGGTTTATAGGGGGCTGTTAGGTGTTATAGGGGGCTGTTAGGTGGGTGTTATAGGGGGCTGTTAGGTGTTATAGGGGGCTGTTAGGTGGGTGTTATAGGGGGCTGTTAGGTGTTATAGGGGGCTGTTAGGTGGGTGTTATAGGGGGCTGTTAGGTGTTATAGGGGGCTGTTAGGTGGGTGTTATTGGGGGCTGTTAGGTGTTATAGGGGGCTGTTAGGTGTTATAGGGGGCTGTTAGGTGGGTGTTATAGGGGGCTGTTAGAGGGGGCTGTTAGGTGGGTGTTATAGGGGGCTGTTAGGTGGGTGTTATAGGGGGCTGTTAGGTGTTATAGGGGGCTGTTAGGTGGGTGTTATAGGGGGCTGTTAGGTGTTATAGGGGGCTGTTAGGTGGGTGTTATAGGGGGCTGTTAGGTGGGTGTTATAGGGGGCTGTTAGGTGGGTGTTATTGGGGGCTGTTAGGTGTTATAGGGGGCTGTTAGGTGGGTGTTATTGGGGACTGTTGGGTGTTATAGGGGGCTGTTAGGTGTTATAGGGGGCTGTTAGGTGGGTGTTATAGGGGGCTGTTAGGTGTTATAGGGGGCTGTTAGGTGGGTGTTATAGGGGGCTGTTGGGTGGGTGTTATTGGGGGCTGTTAGGTGTTATAGGGGGCTGTTAGGTGGGTGTTATAGGGGGCTGTTAGGTGTTATAGGGGGCTGTTAGGTGGGTGTTATAGGGGGCTGTTAGGTGTTATAGGGGGCTGTTGGGTGTTATAGGGGGCTGTTAGGTGTTATAGGGGGCTGTTAGGTGGGTGTTATAGGGGTCTGTTAGGTGGGTGTTATAGGGGGCTGTTAGGTGTTATAGGGGGCTGTTGGGTGTTATAGGGGGCTGTTAGGTGTTATAGGGGGCTGTTAGGTGGGGGTTATAGGGGGTTGTTAGGTGTTATTGGGGGCTGTTAGGTGTTATAGGGGGCTGTTAGGTGGGTGTTATTGGGGGCTGTTAGGTGGGTGTTATTGGGGGCTGTTAGGTGTTATTGGGGGCTGTTAGGTGTTATAGGGGGCTGTTAGGTGGGTGTTATTGGGGGCTGTTAGGTGGGTGTTATAGGGGGCTGTTAGGTGTTATAGGGGGCTGTTAGGTGGGTGATATTGGGGGCTGTTAGGTGTTATAGGGGGCTGTTAGGTGGGTGTTATAGGGGGCTGTTAGGTGTTATAGGGGGCTGTTAGGTGGGTGTTATTGGGGGCTGTTAGGTGGGTGTTATAGGGGGCTGTTAGGTGTTATAGGGGGCTGTTAGGTGGGTGTTATTGGGGGCTGTTAGGTGGGTGTTATAGGGGGTTGTTAGGTGTTATTGGGGGCTGTTAGGTGTTATAGGGGGCTGTGACTGTTAGGTGGGTGTTATAGGGGGCTGTTAGGTGGGTGTTATTGGGGGCTGTTAGGTGTTATAGGGGGCTGTTAGGTGGGTGTTATTGGGGGCTGTTAGGTGTTATAGGGGGCTGTTAGGTGGGTGTTATTGGGGGCTGTTAGGTTTTATAGGGGGCTGTTAGGTGTTATAGGGGGCTGTTAGGTGGGTGTTATTGGGGGCTGTTAGGTGTTATAGGGGGCTGTTAGGTGGGTGTTATAGGGGGCTGTTAGGTGGGTGTTATAGGGGGCTGTTAGGTGTTATAGGGGGCTGTTAGGTGGGTGTTATAGGGGGCTGTTAG
>NW_027468650.1:745000-767317 GCF_046254945.1 Alosa pseudoharengus
AACTATAACTATAAGAACATGAAGAACGATATTGTTGAGGCTCACTTTCAGGGTGATTTTGAGAACGATAAAAAGCTAACAGCCAATCAGAATCCATCAAATTTTAGTCATCACATTCATCAACACAAAGAAATACTTATCGCTGGTCAGTGTGGACCAAGCCTGTCATTTTTATGGGCAAGGCCACTTGGTCTTCAGTTAGGCCACACGTCAGGGCACCGGTGCCGTGTCATTTCTCCGACGCTCCATTGTTCCGACCTCTCATTAACCTGAAAAATTCCCTTTGGTCCGACAGCCCAGTAGTTCAACGTCCCTTTGTTTCGAAAAAATAAACCCTCTGCTCCGACATCCCATTGTTCTGACCATATGGCTTTTGTGGATCACCTCCCATAATCTAAAATCTGAATCGACAATAACAAGCGAAATCACTTTTCTCCATTAACACATTTAAATGTTTAACACATTTAACGGACTCATAATGTTGGCTTCAAAAGGCCTAATGATTCGTTGATAAGATCAGGCGGCGCCTGCAGGTGTAGGCCTACGGTGTTACGGATCTCAATAGGATTCAGCAGGAGAGGGAATGCGCACGCACGCTATGGTATTACGGATCTCGATGGGAGAGAATGCGCACGCACGCTACGGTATTACGTGCATGCACGCTACAGAAGCTGTAAAGAACCTTCACAATGGGAAACTGAATCAAGCAGTAGAATAAGCGGGATAATGGACTTCACTCCATTAGATTATCCCAAAATAAACGCACGTTCGAGGTTGTAATGTGGCCAAGACGCGCAGGGGAGTGGCCGTTCAACCTCGTAGTGCGTTTATTTTTCGGATAATCTAATGGAGTGAAGTCCATTATCCCGCTTATTCTACTGTTAACAACATGTTAAATATTAAAGGTGAACTTGGCAACTATTTCAACGTAATAAACCCGTTTAGAAATCATTTGGATGGTTAAATGACCTGTTCCGGTGAAAATGGTTACTTTTCCCACTGCCCCTAGCGTCCCCAGGCGGAAAATCAACCTTGCAACATTGAGACTACCATCCCGGAAAGGGAAGTGAGAAACAAGAAACTCGTTTCAAATCGTGTTTCTTAACTTGTAACATCCACATTGTCTGCCGAACTTATGCTAACCGTTTTGCTAGCTTGTAAACAAATCCATGTGCTTTATCATTACCTCTTCCCACAGTTTGAAATAGCATAATGCACAATTTGTCCAGCAGAGGGGGAAATCCTGCCAAGTTTCCCTTTAAGTTCATTTTACATTTTTTTGTTATCTCATTTGGATAGTTAAAGCTGTTAAATATTTTTGTAAATTGAACTGCACGTTCCCATTGATGAAGTTTGATCTGCCGCCTCTCCAGTCCAGCCTCGGACAGCAGCTGAACGTGGTTGGTGAAGCGCTTCTCAAGTCCAACAGCAGCAGGCGTTCATTGAAAGTAATTTCTGGTAGGCCGTAATCAGACATAATCAGCCCAGTGGTGTTTCTTTGCTGTTTTCCCTTGATACAATGTTTCAAATTAACGGTAATTTTCACTGAACGTTCTAAAGAACTTGGGCGAATTGATACAAAATATGTAGGCCTAAGAAAGTCAAAAATTGGAACTACTTCATAGCCGTACAAATAACCGATTTTTTTAAATGCACATTCTAAAGAACCTTCACAATGGGAAACTGAATCAAGCAGTAGAATAAATATACTTATTACAAAATGCTCTGCTGACCTCTGCTCTGCTCTGCTGTCCTGTGCTCTGCTGACCTCTGCTCTGCTCTGCTGACCTGTGCTCTGCTCTGCTGTCCTGTCCTGTCCTGTGCTCTGCTGTCCTCTGCTCTGCTGTCCTGTGCTCTGCTCTGCTGACCTCTGCTCTGCTCTGCTGACCTCTGCTCTGCTGACCTCTGCTCTGCTCTGCTGACCTCTGCTCTGCTCTGCTGTCCTCTGCTCTGCTCTGCTGTCCTGTGCTCTGCTCTGCTGACCTCTGCTCTGCTGACCTCTGCTCTGCTCTGCTGACCTCTGCTCTGCTGTCCTGTGCTCTGCTCTGCTGTCCTGTGCTCTGCTCTGCTGACCTCTGCTCTGCTCTGCTGACCTCTGCTCTGCTCTGCTGTCCTGTGCTCTGCTGTCCTGTGCTCTGCTGACCTCTGCTCTGCTGGCTCTAGTGTTTCCACAGCTGTTCCTCCACATGCTGCGCCAGAGGAGACGAGTTCTTCATGGAGAGGTGATCGTGGAGAAGGACGACTAGACGCCCCACAACCCAACCACCCCAACCCAACAACCCACAAGAGCACAACCCAACCACCCCAACCCAAACCAAACAGACCACAACCCAACCACCCCAACCCAAACCAAACAGACCACAACCCAACCACACTCCACCCAACAACCCACAAGAGCACAACCCAACCACCCCAACCCAAACCAAACAGACCACAACCCAACCACACTCCACCCAACAACCCACAAGAGCACAACCCAACCACCCCAACCCAAACCAAACAGACCACAACCCAACCACACTCCACCCAAACCAAGCAAACCCAACCCCAACCACGCTCCATCTCCTCACAACTCCTCCAGTCACAAACAAACTGACACCCCTTCTACCCAATCAGGATCCGCCTCAATTACACCCCTCCTCCAATCATAGCCTTCTGATTGGGTGAGCTGGTAGAGAGGGGGCGGAGCCTGGAGGAGGCCCAGAGCTGGACGATGGGGCTCCCAGAATGCAACAGGAGCTCAACCAGCCATCGACCTGCAGCAGCGGGCACTCACTCATCTGACCAGCAGCAGTCTGTCCGTGCAGTAGACCTGAGCGCTTCCTTAACACACTCCCAGGCGTGGCCCAGGCGTGGCCCAGATGAGGCAGCAGGCGTCCGACGTCTGTAAAGGTCCTGCCCAGATGAAGCAGATGGCTACTGGTCCCCAGCCGTGTGTGTGTGTGTGTGTGTGTGGTGTGTGTGTGTGTGTGTGTGTGTGTGTGTGTAGTGTGTGTGTGGTGTGTGCGGTGTGTGTGTGGTGTGTGTGTGTGTGTGTAGTGTGTGTGTGCGTGCGTGTGTGTGTGTGTGTGCGTGTGTGTGTGGTGTGTGTGTGTGTGTGTGTGGTGTGTGTGTGTGTGTGTGGTGTGTGTGTGTGTGTGTGTGTTGTGTGTGTGCGTGCGTGTGTGGTGTGTGTGCGTGCGTGCGTGTGTGTGTGGTGTGTGTGTGTGCGTGCGTGTGTGTGTGGTGTGTGTGTGTGTGTGTGTGTGGTGTGTGTGCGTGCGTGTGTGACGGGGCATATAAGGGGAGTGTGTGCTGGCTGTGGTGGAATTCGCCTTATTCACCCGGCGGCCAGAACGAGGCTACAGGGTACACTTACCACTACGCCTCAGTCCAGCAGATGGTGCTATTACACCTCAGTCCAGCAGATGTGCTATTACACCTCAGTCCAGCAGATGGTGCTATTACACCTCAGTCCAGCAGATGGTGCTATTACACCTCAGTCCAGCAGATGGTGCTATTACACCTCAGTCCAGCAGATGGTGGAGGTAATGCACTCCGTTTCTGACAAAAGAACTCACTGAAGAAGAAGAACAGGCCAGTGAACCCTTCTGCTTTCTTCTTGGCAGTTTGCAAACGGAGTGCATTACCTGAGGTGTAATCTGAGGCTGAGGTGTAGCCTCGTTCTGGCCGCCGGGTGAATAAGGCGAATACACATTAGAAGCCTGTCTGTGCTTTGCCACACACACACGCGCGTGAGGTGATGTGAACAGATGTGCTTGGGTGTGATGTGAGAGGGTTGTGTTGTGTTGTCATGACAACGGGCTCCATGTTTACATCTCCACTGTCAAACGTTTTTATTTATTGGCTGAGGCGCGGGGGAGTGGCTGCCGTCAGGCAGATCAGGGCTGGGATTGGTCAAGGGCTCTCTGTGACCCCCGACCTCTGACCCACAGCACTCCCAGTTGTCTGCCTCTCTCCGTCCACTATTTATTTGTCAATGTCACATGAATGTGTGTATTTTGAGAGAATGAGTGAGTGTGTGTGTGTGTGTGTGTGTGTGTGTTCCCTCTTTACGGTGCTACTGTGAGGTCATTGCAAGTCTTGTGTACCGCTGAGCAGAATGGAGGCGGGGCTGAGAGAAACAGGAAGTCGAACGATGGGAATAAAAATGTGAAGACACAAGAAGACACGTGTGTGTGTGTCAGTTTGTGCATGTATGTGTGTGTGTCAGTTTGTGCATGTGTGTGTGTGTGTGTTGCCTGGACACACTGATCATAGCCTGTGAACACAAACCCACACACTCCAACTCTCTCTGCAGAGGGTCATCAATCAGAGATGGATTAAAAATACAGCGTAGGTTCAAGATGTTGAGAAGCAGGGTCATCCAATACAGCGTAGCTTCAAGATGTTGAGAAGCAGGGTCATCCAATCCGCTTCCAGAACTGCAGGCTCATCCAATCTGCTTCCAGAACTGAGCAACACATCCAGAAAGATGAAGTGTGCAGTGATACTGGAGGTGAAGTGTGTGGAGCTCACAGACATCTCAAACACATCTCACAGACATCTCAAACACATCTCACAGACATCTCAAACACATCTCACAGACATCTCAAGTGTTCCGGGAGTCTCCCGCATACTGATAGCGGCTCCCTGATGCCCGCAAATGAGATCAAATCTCCCGGAATCTAGAGTGAGCGAGCAAGAGCGAGCACGCTCGACAGAGAGGGAGATGGAGAGAGAGACCGTGTGCGTGTGTGCCTCATGAAGTATCCTGATTGGCCTGTTTTTGTAAGTCAACCAATCAATTGTCAGTGTGGGCGGGCTTTTATCTCTTCTCCCAAACCGAATTAATGAATCCATTCAGTCAGTGTATCAGGGACAGGAGCGTCATGGCAGAGGGAGAGTGCCCCAAAAAACCAAAGTATAAGACACATTTTACGCCAGACTACACAAAAGTTTACCCCTGTATTATACAAGTTAAACATGATGACAGTCTTGCACGCTGTACAGTTTGTAACAGTGACTTCAGCATTACCCATGGCGGGTTAAATGACTGTAAAAGACATGTTGAGGTGAGTTCAACTTTCATTTCATGTGCAACAAACTCCTTAGACCTGTTTAAAGTTGCAATGGAATATAAATAAAAGCAGTTTATAAATAGTATAAGCAGCTTATATAAATAGTAAAAGTAATCTACATATTTTAACAAAATTAACAAAGAATTGCATATAGGGCTAAGCCTATTGAAATTATATTATGCTTTTATGTCTTTTAGGGACCCTAACATGTTAGGGAGGCTAAGCGCAGGGAAGGCTGCTCCAATATATCTCAGTTCTTCCATTCAGATAGGAAAAGTCTCACTGAGAAGGTGACTACAGCTGAGGTGTGATTCACATCCTTTATTGTGGAACATAACCTGCCATTCCATGTGTGTAGGCACACAGGCAAGTTATTTAGGAAAATGTTTCCAGACTCTGAGATTGCAAAACATTACGCCTGCTCTTCCACTAAGACAGCAGCTATGATGAACCTGGCACTGGAACCTGAATGTTCAGAGGATTTATACAAGTTAATTCAGACAGAAAAAAGGCCATACAGTATTATGGTTGATGAAAGCAAAGACTTGAATGGTCTAATTGCGTAGGATTCAGTAGTGACAACTAGGGATGCACCGAATCCAGGATTCGGTTTCGGATTCAGCCGAATATTGGATTTTTTGACAGGGTTCGGTTTCTGCCGAACCTTAGAATTTTTCCCCACCGAACCGAACCCTACGCTTACACTATGCGCGCTACACTGGTCGACGTCATGACACCGCCTTTGATTATAGGAAGGTGTTTACGTAGGTGGCCCGTTCGAATGCAGTAGCTCAGGCTGTGTGAGTGAGAAAGTGAAAATGGAACTCGTGAGCAGAAAAAGTGTTGTTTGGCAGTACTTTCAGTCCAAAGAAGGTGATTCTAGTCGAGCTACATGTTCAATTTGCAGTTAAAATAAAATAAAATTAAATATACACTGCTGTGGATGTTATTTACTTCATAAATGTGTTTACTGTGTTAATGGACTGAGGATGGAGTAGCATTCGGTATTCGGTTTCGGATTCGGCAGAATCTTAACCAGTGGATTCGGTATTCGGCCGAACCCCAAAAATCTGGATTTGGTGCATCCCTAGTGACAACTGCAATGTCATGATTGGTAAAAACAACTCTGTCTTATCAAGAGTAAAAGCACATGCACCATATATATACAGTGTTGGCTGTCCGAGTCACTTGGTTAACATATGTGTCAAAACTGCTGCTAAAGAGCTCTCAATGTCGCCTGAGGAATTGCTAATTGACATCTACTACTACTTTGAGAAAAGTTCAAAAAGAAGAGAATACCTTAAGCAGTTTCAGGACTTTTGCGATGTAGCCCAGCAGAGAGTACAAAGGCACTGTCCAACACGTTGGCTTTCTTTGGGAAAAGGTTTGGACCATCTGCTCTACCAGTGGCCAGCCTTTAGTTCTTATTATGACCGCCGCGCAGCGAAGCGGCCATATAGGTTTAGACAGATTTTTTTTTTTTTTTTTTTCTTTTTCGCATGTCCAAATTTCCGTCAATGAGTCCCGGGACACTGAAAGACCGGGGTACACAAAACTTGGTGGGCATGTAACCCCACATGGATAGCATGGAACCATCGTTTTTCGTTTTGATCTGTAGCCCCCCCGCTGGACTGGACCGCCCGAAAGGAGGGTAGGGCAGACACAGTTTTCTGTGAATATCTCGAGAACCGTAAGGTTTAGGAGGACCATTTTTTTTTTGTATGTTGATCTCAAGGGGCCATGTCAACCCATTCCATAACCACTCATTTCATGTATAGCGCCACCTAGTTAAACACAAAAAAGTAAAAATGAGGTGTTGTAATTGAAGGTATCTGTGACCTAACATAATCAAAATTGCACGAAATTGGAAGTGTATGATCATTATGACACCCTCTGTATGCACGCCAAATTTTGTGGAATTCCGTTCATGGGGGGCCACACAATAAATTAATTTATGTTACTATACACCAACTGGCCTGTAGGTGGCCGGAGACAGTTTTCTGTGAATATCTCGAGAACCGTAGGGCCTAGGAGGTCCACCTTTTTTATGTATGTTGGTCTTAACGGGGCATGTCAACCCATCCCATTACCACTTATTTCATGTATAGCGCCACCTAGTTAAAAATTAAAAAGCAAAAAATTATCTCTGGCTGACAAGGTCAAAACTGCACGAAATTAAAAGTGTAGGATCATTATGACACCCTTCCGAATGCATGCCAAGTTTTGTGTACTTTCGTTCATGGGGGGCCTTACAATAAAATAATTTATGTGTACATTTAGTGACGTACACCAACAATGATTCCCGGGACACTGAAAGACCGGGGTACACAAAACTTGGTGGGCATGTACCCCCACATGGATAGCATGGAACCGTCATTTTTCGTTTTGATCTGTAGCCCCCCCGCTGGACTGGACCCCCGAAAGGAGGGTAGGGCAGACACAGTTCTCTGAATATCTTGAGAACCGTAGGGACTAGGATGACCATTTTTTTCCGTATGTTTGCCTCCAGGGGTCATGTTAACCCATTTCATGTACACACATGTGCACAAACAGATACACACACACACACATACATTCACAGTAATCATACGAATGACACATACTCGCACAGTAGACATATGTACGCTTGCACAGGCACATACGCAGGCACACACAAGCGCACGCACACGCACGCACGCACACGCACACACACACACACACACAACATAAACATGAACATGCACACATGCACACAATTCAAGAATTTCTCAGAATTATGAACAGGCAAGATGGAGGTGGGGTTGTATAAAATTAATTTTACATGTGAAATCTATGAACTAATCATGTTTTGTTACTTGTTGTCTAGCAGATATCAGTGAGAATTGAGTACGTGTGGATAATGCAATTTAGTGAGACAGTTAGAATCATATAGGCCTTTCAGCGTGATTTATTTTTGTGGAAAAAATGTGCTGGACTGGGCGGCGGTCATATTTTGTACCGCTCTGCGGTACATCTAGTTTTGAATCACATAGTGAGAATCACAAGTCCTGTGACATTCAGAAGAGGTTGACAGACCCCAGTATGAAACTTTACACTAGTTTTCTCCACAATTTTACATAGTGCTTTGATAAATTTAATGTGATTTTTCAAAACAAGGCACCAGTTCTTTTCAAGTTAAATGACAGTGTGGAAGAACTCCTGCATGACATAGGAAGTAGATTTATTGTGCCAAAGGTATTGAGGGAAATGAAATTGCAGGAGATAGATGTAAGCAACCCTGAAATTCACTGTCCAGATGAAGAACTTTTTGTTGGGTTCTTGACGAGGAGGCTTTTGACCAGTGAGGAAGCACTCTCCACTCACAAGACGAAACAATTCTACAAAGATGCCAGAGCATTTTATGTCAGAAGCTTTCAAAAAGTAAAGGAAAAGTTCCCAAAGAGAGACCAAATCTTGACAAATCTGTCAGTGGTCAATCCAGAGAACCAAGGTGATGTGAAACCAGAGCAAATTTTGACTTTGGCAGAGATTTCCAAATGTGATGAAGGCAGATGCCAGAGAACAACTCCATTTAGAAAGGGATACCTCCCTGAAATGACTTTTTGGAGGTTGAGATGTCTGCACTGTTCTCAACATTAAACGTGTCTTACAGACACGCTGTTCTCACCATTAAACGTGTCTTACAGACACGCTGTTCTCACGGCTGTTCTCACCATTAAACTCATCTTACAGACAGGCTGTTCTCACGTCCCTGCTGAAAAAAACAGCTACAAACCAGCTTATGCTGGTAGCTGGTTTTAGCTGGTCTTTGCTGGTTTTCTTCCAGCTCTTGCTGGTCTTTGCTGGTGTAGCTGGTTGGACCACCAGCTGGATATGCTGGCGTGCCCATCTGAGGAAGCTGGTCATGCTGGTTTGACCAGCCTGTCGTGTGGGATACAGCTGGTGCAAGATGGTCATGCTGGTGACCAGCCTGCCAAGCTTGACATTGTTGGTGTAAGATGGTCATGCTGGTTTGACCAACATAAGCTGGCACGGCCAGTTAAACCAGCAGTGTAGACCAGCAACACCCGCTAAAATGACCAGCTTGAGGTGGTACGACAAGCAAAACCAGTTGAATTACCATCGTTAGGTGGGTATGTTTTCGCAATAGATTTGCTGGTCTAGCTGGTCAACCATGGTCAAACAAGCTGGTCAACCAGCAAACCACCTTTAGCTGGTCAGGCTGGTTTTTTCAGCAGGGGTGTCTTACAGACAGGCTGTTCTCACGGCTGTTCTCACCAGGGGCGCCTTAATACCACCCGAGGCCCCTGGGCTATATGTTTTTTAAGGCCCCCCCAACCGTAAATATTAATTATGATTAAATGATACCCGGCCCGCGATCTGACCCGACACATAGCGTGCGCTTTTGGTTAATAACATGCAGTGTAGCCTATCATTATTCAGCACGTAAAACCTTTACATAAACAGGAACAGAAAGCCCTCGAATCACGTCAGCCTACCCATGACATCGCTTATCAAAAAGGCTAGCCTACTGCACGAAAACAAGCGTTGAACTTTTACAACACTGGCTGTAGGCTAAGTTAAAAGATGGGTACACATGGACGTTTAAAAGCTTTTCAAAAGTGCATGTGTTTGTCGTGTCGGGGGGTTCCCCAGGAGTTTTTTTGAAATTCTGTCTACTTAACACACCAGTTTAACGCAGTTTGGGAGGGACAGAAATACTTTTAGCCTACAGAACAAGCTGGCTCATGTGACGTGAACATGGCTACCTTATGCATTATCACACTACATGGAGACATATCTCACGTTAACAATGGAGAAAACATAACATAGACTATTATATGTGCGAATGGGTTAGCACAAACTTAGCTGTTGGTGAACGGAGATGCAGATCACTAATTCATTTATTTGCGCCACAGCCCATGTTCTGCGTTCACTCCAATGAGACAAGTGAAATACATGTTTTTAAAGCCGTTTCATTTCCAGGCTATTTGTTACGATATTTACCTGCTATGCCTTGTTTTCATGGACAGTTACAGGAATCCACGTCATTCGTTTATCGTTGCTTCAATTCTACCCACGTTATCTCCAGAGTTTGTATGATAAGTTTGTCAGTCAGTTTCAGCCTCTCCTCTACACCCGTTGGGATTTATTACGTTTTGTTACATTTTGTTACATTTTAGAATTGGAAAAGACAAAGGGGGCCTCTGCATGGATGTAATTGTAGAGCAGTACGATGTGCTCAATTATTTAGGCTAGCTCCAGAGTAGGCTAATGACGCCGCGGATACGGACACGGCCATTTATTATTATTGATTATCATTATTATTATTAGGAGGCCCCTCATTGGTCGAGGCCCCTGGGCTGAAGCCCAGGTAAGCCCCTGCATTAAGGCGCCAGTGACCACGGTGACCCATTCGCCCTCTCTAACAACTGTGCCTCAATATCCTCTGACATATCATCAATTCGCCTATAGACAGTGCTTGCAGAAAGCGGTACCTGAGCTATTTTTTTTTTGCTGCAGCCTCCCCAAGGAGTTCATTGCACATGCCTTTACCAGCAGGCAGAATTAACTCTTCCCCAATAGTAAAGGCCTTTTTAGATTTAGCAATCCGACTAGCCACTATGAGGCTTTTAGCGCAGCCACGTTCACCGATGTGGTTGCTTTACGCACTAGTTTTTTGTCCTTCTTGCTCGCTTTTCTTACGCTCAAAGAACTCAAGGGGTTTGTCTTTAAGTGTACGATACTTGAACTCTAGATGTCGAATTAGCTTTGATGGTTTAATTGCATCATTTGACAACTTATCGCCAAATACCACACATAAAGGACTTGGTGCATGCGAGAAACCATAGGCTATTTTAAATATGACTCGTCATATTTCGTATTGAATGACCCCTTCTTTTTCTTTGAGGAATCTGGCTCACCATCATCAGTGGGTATTATTGCGAATGTGACATTATTGCGAATTAAATTGCTGTACTAGACTACCAAAGGGGCAAACCAAACAAAGTGTGAAATATCCAATATACCTGGAGACTCAAAGTGTGAAATATCCGATATACCTGGAGACTCAATGAGGTAATTCCATAGTCCACCTCTGGCCACTCGTTTGGGTTGTTCGCCCAGAGACCAGATTCCAGGGTGAAGGGACATCCGACATCCGAAAAGAAGATATAGTTGGCTCAATATTGATCATATGCTCGTTTCATTATTTTTATTATTACCTAGCAGTGGTAAAAGTAGTATGAGACAACCCCATATTCTTGCCACGCATGCAGAAGTTCAAGCAGTAACGTTAATCAAGGATCTTTGGTTTGCTCACTATCAATCTTTTGACATGATTTGCCAGCCTGCGGTTGGACTAGGACACAGCTCAACTTTTCAAAATCTGCTTTTTATCTCTGTTGGTTTATTCAGAGACAACAACAAACAGCCGAGCGATTGATAACTTTACTGTAAGGTTATATGCTATTATTTTCCAGCAATATACTAGATTAGCTTGAGCAAAACAGCCATCACAATAACTATTTTGGGAAAACCGTGATAACGCTAACAGGATCACTGATGATAAAAAAACGAGTGTAATTGTGACAGCCTTAGCCTGGCGGGCCATCCTATATCATTGAAATGTATAGTCTGGAATCGAACCATTCACCTCGCTTAATCCAAGGGGCAGGCAGAGAATTGTCTTTCAAACTGCCTAGGCATGTAATAGGCCAGCGCTACGACCATATCCGTATCCGGTCGGCAAAACGGCAAATACATCCTTCTTCGAAAGGAATGACTTAAGTGCATTGTGTTGCTCAACTTTAAAAAAAAAAAAAAGTACAACTCCTCCAAAGTTGACGACAACGCCGATTCAAACAACCGCTCTTCATTCGCCATAGCCACCTTCCTTGTTGTTCACCGTCGCAGGACTGTCGTTATCCTGTTAAGCCCGCCTTAAGACTCTCACAAAATAGAGCGCTGTGATTGGATGACGTCCACGGCGTCAGCCAATAGAAATCCCTATGGTTTGATACTAGACGTACAGGCTGAGCAAATTAATTTGCCGCCGATAGGGTGCGCCTAGATTTCTAGGCTAACTTAGCCTATTTTCAAAAAGGAATAAATGGCTGATGTTGTTTCAGATTGACCATGGAGATGACTGAGGCATGAGACAGCCTCAATATCGATGGGAACAGTGGAATTAACACTACTTAAACTTTGTCTGGGATTGCACTTCTACAGCCAGGTTGTTGAATAAAAAATAATAAGACACTTATGTGTAAAGTTTTTTTTCACCCCTATTGTGTTTGTAGCCTAGCTTATGTTTATTAGTTGAGCTGTTGGGAAAACGTTACAAACTTTAGCCTGGGTGAACCTATAATGAACCTGTTAGCAAATGTGTAGCAAGCAGATTTTCCAGGATAATTAATTACCAATCACATTTCACATATCACATAAGCCGGCTGATGTCTGATAAACGGGTCCGTACCACACACAATAAGCGGACCCGTATTGCATATGATAAGCAGATCTGGAACACGTCAGTAACACAGAGTACCATACGGAACTGGGCCAGTCTTAGCCCTTATTGGCACCAGATCCGTCAAACGGATCCAGACCAATTTTGGACCGATGTGCGTTTGGACGCCGGATCAGGTCCATTATGCAGATCCGTGCCGGACGTTGTGGTAGGTGTGGCCCAGTTCCGTCCCAGTGTATGTTTGCTATCTGGGCACTGAACTCTCCTTGCTCAACAAAGCCAAACGGCAAAAACGCTTTTCCACTCTGTCTTCTTTAAGAACTGAGAACACAAATCACTTCTGCCTTTAGCATGATGAGCAGGGGAGGGACTATCCTGAGACGCCATTAGTGTGTATGTGTACACACACAAACATATGAGGGGCCCTTTAGGACATTATTCAGAATTACCTCTCACACACTATACTGAAACCTCTCACACACCATACTGAAACCTCTCACACACTATACTGAAACCTCTCACACACTATACTGAAACCTCTCACACGCACGAGTGAAACGCTCTCATATACACAACTGAAACGCTTTCATACACATATGTGAAACCTCTCATACACACATGTGAAACCTCTCATACACACATGTGAAACCTCTCATACACACATGTGAAACCTCTCACACACTATACTGAAACCTCTCACACACTATACTGAAACCTCTCACACGCTATACTGAAACCTCTCACACACTATACTGAAACCTCTCACACGCACGAGTGAAACGCTCTCATATACACAACTGAAACGCTTTCATACACACATGTCAAACCTCTCATACACACATGTGAAACCTCTCACACACTATACTGAAACCTCTCAAACACTAATATGAAAATTGTCATATTTTCATGATTTCATATGTGTGTGTGAGAGGATTTCATATGTGTGTGTGTGAGCATTTCATATGTGTGTGTGAGAGCATTTCATATGTGTGTGTGAGAGCGTTTGATATGTGTGTGTGAGAGCAATCTCACTTGAACAGGAAGGTGTTGTCGTCAAACAGGAAGAGCGTCATTGCGCGCATCCAATAGGAAGTTGAGCATGTTTCGTGGGAAAGGGTCTACTGTGTAGCTATCATTGAATGGCTGACCATGTCAAATCAAACTTCAAGCAACAACCTTACTGAAGCAGCTGCCTTATTAATCACCAAAAAAATTTTTTTTGGACTATATGCAATTTCCTGAATTCTGGTACATTTTAACAGGTTATTTAGATACTTCTATATAACAAAATAAAGCTATTAACTCAATGACTAATTCGGAACCAGCTTTATTAACCTCATGATATAGTTAACCATGCAGTTGCAATATCTGTTAAATTAAGTTATTTAATGCTTTGAATGCAACCCCGGATTGGCTATCGGGAGCCTCGGAACTTCCCGGTGGCCGATAACTTTTTGTGCCAGTCTGAATGTCGTGAGCTTAAATATATTGTTTCTGAAGTTCATTTGCTGCGCCCTCGCGGCACTTCAGCAGCCTACATCTAGAACGGACGCAGCCCCTTACTCGCAGTTTCCCCAAATATTAACAAAGTAGCACTCACAAACTGTTCGGAAGTCGAAACTATATAGTCTATATTTGCAACAATTAAGCGGAGTTTATGAGCGGTCCCTCCTCCAGTGGTACGGTCCTAACGAACGCCAGGTTGACACACAGTTACAGTAATTGAGAGTTAAAAAAATCGTTATTCTTCCACCGTCCAGTCCAGCAGCTGTCAACATACAACGGAAAACAGGCTATCTGCTTTAACTTTTTTAATCTAGGCGGCATTCCACCCAGTCCACCCATAGTCAGAGCCCTACCCTCTGTGATATGAATGAATGTTCTGCCTTCATATGCTCAAGCAGGCCTTTTTGTCCATGTCGCAAATGTAGAGTCCGACTTGCTGCAGCCACAATCATCTTGAAAGTAGCCTAGCCTAGGCCTGAGAGGAGATAACATTCTACAATTTACACAGATTTTTAGTATTTCAACTACATGGAACATAATAGTGATCATCAAATACCTCCCCAGATTTCATTGCCTACCAGTATGCCGCTCCAAGAAACGCATGTCTCAAAATAAAACTGGGATAAGAAATAAAGGGCTGACTCGAATACAATCCTGCCCCTAAAGGCCTGTACTTTGTCTTATGACCTCGGTCATAATTTGAGGATTTACAGTATCTAAGTAGACAAACTGGCTTCAGATATCCAACAGAGTGAATACGAGATTGTGCAGTCTTAGTTGTGGTTAGTGACGTGATGCTGTTAATGGGGAGTTTTACATAGCCTAGCGTAAACCTATAGGTTATTATTTATTTGGCGTACCTATAAGGCTTTTTACCTTATCAAAAGTGAGGGGGACGACTGATCTCTTCAACACTGCGGGGGATTTGCCTCTTGTCGCTGTGTGTGTGACAGAAGCCGGAGCTCCGCGGTTATCCGCACAGCGCTATGAACCACGGTGCTTTTCCGCATGGAGAAACGGAGGGACATGGACACGGACATATTTATATCAGCGCTATGAAACACGGTGCTTTTCCGCATGGAGAAACGGAGGGACATGGACACGGACATATTTATATTAACCTTGTTCTCCATGCCCCTCCGTTTCTCCATGCGGAAAAGCACCGTGTTTCATAGCGCTGTGCGGATAATCGCGGAGCTCCGGCTAGTGCTTCCATGATCGATCCGGGGGCGGGAAGGGAACAGGGAGGAAAGGCTTGCGTCCACCGTTGGAGTAGAAACTGCTTGTTGAGTTGTTAGAGGTCTTGTTACACTTCTTATAGTGTCTGCTGAAGACAATATAGTGCTTAATAAGGCAGCTGCTTCAGTAAGGTTGTTGCTTGAAGTTTGATTTGACATGGTCAGCCATTCAATGATAGCTACACAGTAGACCCTTTCCCACGAAACATGCTCAACTTCCTATTGGATACGCGCAATGACGCTCTTCCTGTTTGATGACAACACCTTCCTGTTTAAGTGAGATTGCTCTCACACACACATATCAAACGCTCTCACACACACATATGAAATGCTCTCACACACACATATGAAATGCTCACACACACACATATGAAATCCTCTCACACACACATATGAAATCATGAAAATATGAAAGTTTTTATATTAGTGTGTGAGAGGTTTCAGTATAGTGTGTGAGAGGTTTCACATGTGTGTATGAGAGGTTTGACATGTGTGTATGAAAGCGTTTCAGTTGTGTATATGAGAGCGTTTCACTCGTGCGTGTGAGAGGTTTCAGTATAGTGTGTGAGAGGTTTCAGTATAGTGTGTGAGAGGTAATTCTGAATAATGTCCTAAAGGGCCCCTCATACAAACATACACACACATACACACACAAACATACACACACACACACAAACATACACACACACACACACACACACAAACATACATACACACACAAACATACACACACACACACACAAACATACACACACACACAGACACACACACACCTTGAAATAGCATTAGTGTGTATGCACATGTCCTCTTTGGCAAAGCTGAAGGCAGGTGTGTGTGAGACAGGATCCTCTAATTCTTTAATAGGATACACATTAGACTGCTCAGCAGAAATAGAATCGGGGCCGTGGAAACTGACAGGTTCATTCATACACACACGTACATTCTTCCTCACACACACAAACTCGTCCACACACAAACACACACACACATTCACACAAATGGACTCCATGCTGTTGAATCTCCCACACGACGCCTGATCTCGAAGGTAAGCTGTGTGTAAGTGTGTGTGTGGAGACTGTGAAAAGTAACTCTATATATGAATGGTATGCTGATATCTATTCCCTCAGGTAATTATCGCTGCTGTCTGTTGTCGGTGCGGGTTGTGGTGTGTGTGAGAGGGTATGTGTGTGTGAGGGTGTGTGTATGTGTGAGGGTGAGTGTGTATGTGAGGGTGTGTATATGTGAGAGGGTGTGTGTATGTGAGGGTGTGTGTGTATGTGAGGGTGTGTGTGTGTATGTGTGCGTGTGAGGGTGTGTATATGTGTGAGGGTGTGTGTGTATGAGGGTGTGTGTATGTATGAAGGTGGGTGTGAGGGTATGTGTGTGTGTGTGAGGGTGTGTTGTGTTATGTAAGTGTGAGCTGAGACAGACTCTAGCCAACTTGGGCTTTGAACTAAGAGCTGATTTATAAATGGATTTCTTCATAACAGAGTGGACAGAATGTATGAATGATCAAACACACACACACACACACATCTTCCCTGTTTCTCCAGAGTTGTGGTAGATGAGGACGATGAGGATGATGGTGATGAAGATGACGGTGATGAAGTCGATGAGGAGTGTGTTGCTGCTCTCTCTGCTCTCTCTGGCCAGTGCTGACCAGCTCACGCCAGAACTGCAGCACCCCCACCTACTGACACGTCAGTACAGACACACACACACATTGGTACACACACACATCAGTACACACACACACGTCAGTACACACACACCGGTACACACACACACACACACCAGTACAGACACACACACCAGTACACACACACACCAGTAATGACACACACACACACACGTCAGCACCAACACACACAGATCTTTATACACTTACACATCAGTATCAAACATCTTTTCAACTGTAAACTAGCAGTAGTCTGTGTGTTTAATTCCTATGCATGTGTATGCACTGTGTGTGTGTGTGTGTGTAGGCCTCTCAGCAGCAGGACGAGAGTGTGTTATTGGGGAGATTAAGAGAGCTCTGCTGGGGGTCAAACAGTTGGGGGAGACGCTGGACACACAACAACACACACACCTGCAGCTCATGGAAACTCTCACACACTGCTACAACAAGAAGAGGGTGAGGCACGCATATGTGTGTGTGTGTAGAATGTGTGTGTGCGCATGTGTAATGTGTGTGTGTGTGTGTGTGTGTAGAATGTGTGTGTGCGCATGTGTAATGTGTGTGTGTGTGTGTCCGTGTAGAATGTGTGTGTGCGCATGTGTAATGTGTGTGTGTCCGTGTAGAATGTGTGTGTGCGCATGTGTAATGTGTGTGTGTGTGTGTCCGTGTAGAATGTGTGTGTGCGCATGTGTAATGTGTGTGTGTGTGTGTCCGTGTAGAATGTGTGTGTGCATGTGATAGATAGATAGATAGATAGATAGATAGATAGATAGATACTTTATTGATCCCCAAGGGGAAATTTAAGAATGTGTGTAGTGTGTGTGTGTGTAATGTGTGTCCGTGTATAATGTGTGTCTGTGTATGTGTGTATAATGTATGTGTGTGTAATGAGTGTGAGTGTGTTTATAATGTGTGTGTGTGTGTATGAATCTGTGTATAATGTGTGTAGTATGTGTGTGTGTGTAATGATGGTGTGCAATGTGTGTGTGTGTGTAATGATGGTGTGTAATGTGTGTATGTGTGTGTGTGTGTAATGATGGTGTGTAATGTGTGTGTGTGTGTTTGTAATGATGGTGTGTAATGTGTGTGTGTGTAATGATGATGTGTGTAATGATGCTGTGTAATGTGTGTGTGTGTGTCTGTAATGATAGTGTGTAATGTGTGTGTGTGTGTGTAATGATGGCGTGTAATGTGTGCGTGTGTGTGTAATTATGGTGTGTAATGTATGTGTGTGTGTAATGATGGTATGTAATGTGTGTGTGTGTAATGTGTGTGTGTCTGTGTAATGATGGTGTGTAATGTGTGTGTTTGTGTGTAATGTGTGTGTGTGTGTAATGGGTGTGTGTAATGATAGTGTATAATGTGTGTGTGTGTAATGATGATGTGTGTGTGCGTGTGTGTAATGTGTGTGTGTGTGTGTGTGTAATGTGTGTAATGTGTGTGTGTAATGTATGTGTGTGTAATGTGTGTGTATGTATAATGTATGTGTGTAATGTGTGTGTGTGTGTAATGTGTGTGTGTGTGTAATGTGTGTGTAATGTTTGTGTAATGTGTGTGTGTGTGTAATGTGTGTTTGTGTGTGTAATGTGTGTGTGTAATATGTGTGTAGTGTGTGTGTGTGTGTGTGTAATGTGTGTGTGTAATGTGTGTGTGTGTGCAATGTGTGTGTGTAATGTGTATGTGTAATGTGTGTGTGTGTGTAATGTGTGTGTAATGTGTGTGTGTGTGTAATGTGTGTATAATGTGTGTGTGTGTGTGTAATGTGTGTGTGTGTGTGTAATGTGTGTGTGTGTGTAATGTGTGTGTGTGTGTAATGGGTGTGTGTGTAATGTGTGTATAATGTGTGTGTGTGTGTGTGTAATGTGTGTATAATGTGTGTGTGTGTAGTGTGTGTGTGTAATGTGTGTTTGTGTGTGTAATGTGTGTGTGTAATATGTGTGTAGTGTGTGTGTGTGTGTGCAATGTGTGTGTGTGTAATGTGTGTGTGTGTAATGTGTATGTGTAATATGTGTGTGTGTGTGTGTGTGTGTATAATGTGTGTGTGTGTGTGTGTGTGTGTAATGTGTGTATAATGTGTGTGTGTGTGTGTGTGTAATGTGTGTGTGTGTGTGTGTGTGTGTGTAATGTGTGTGTGTATAATGTGTAGTGTGTGTGTGTAATGTGTGTGTGTGTGTAATGTGTGTGTGTGTAATGTGTGTGTAATGTGTGTATAATGTGTGTGTGTAATGTGTGTGTAATGTGTGTGTGTAATGTGTGTGTGTGTAATGTGTGTAATGTGTGTGTGTATGTGTGTGTGTGTGTGTGTGTGGTGTGTGTGTGTAATGTGTGTGTGTAATGTGTGTGTGTGTGTAATGTGTGTGCAATGTGTGTATAATGTGTGTAATGTGTGTGTGTAATGTGTGTGTGTAATGTGTGTGTGTGTGTGTAATGTGTGTATAATGTGTGTAATGTGTGTGTGTGTGTGTAATGTGTGTATAATGTGTGTAATGTGTGTGTGTGTGTGTAATGTGTGTGTGTGTGTGTGTAATGTGTGTGTGTGAGTAATGTGTGTGTGTGTAATGTGTGTGTGTGTGTGTGTAATGTGTGTGTGTGTGTGTAATGTGTGTGTGTAAGGGTGCGGAACAGCTGGCTCAGGAGTGTGTGTAATGTGTGTGTGTGTGTGTAATGTGTGTATAATGTGTAATGTGTGTGTGTAATGTGTGTGTGTGTAATGTGTGTATAATGTGTAATGTGTGTGTGTATAATGTGTAATGTGTGTGTAATGTGTGTGTGTATAATGTGTAATGTGTGTGTGTATAATGTGTAATGTGTGTGTAATGTGTGTGTGTATATGTGTAATGTGTGTGTGTGTGTAATGTGTGTGTGTGTGTGTAGGTGTGTGTGTGTGTGTGTGTGTGTGGTGTATGTGTTGTGTAGTGTGTAATGTGGTGTGTGTGTAATGTGTGTGTGTTAAGTTATGTTGTGTGTATTGTGTGTGTATATGTGTATGTGGTGTGTGTGTAGTGGTGTGTGTGTGATGTGTGTGTGTATTCTATGTGTGTGTGTAATGTGTGTGTATAATGTGTAATGTGTGTGTGTAATGTGTGTGTGTGTGATGTGTGTGTGTAATGTGTGTGTGTATAATGTGTAATGTGTGTGTGTAATGTGTGTGTGTGTGTAATGTGTGTGTGTATAATGTGTATTGTGTGTGTGTAATGTGTGTGTAATGTGTGTGTGTATAATGTGTAATGTGTGTGTATAATGTGTGTGTGTGTGTAATGTGTGTGTGTGTAATGTGTAATGTGTGTGTATAATGTGTGTGTGTGTGTAATGTGTGTGTGTGTGTAATGTGTGTGTGTATAATGTGTAATGTGTGTGTGTATGTGTGTGTGTGTGTAAAATGTGTAATGTGTGTGTGTAATGTGTGTGTGTGTGTAATGTGTGTGTGTGTAATGTGTGTGTGTGTGTGTGTTATGTGTGTGTGTATAATGTGTAATGTGTGTGTGTGATGTGTGTGTGTAATGTGTGTGTATAATGTGTAATGTGTGTGTGAGTGTGTGTAATGTGTGTGTGTATAATGTGTGTGTGTGTGTGTGTGTAATGTGTGTGTGTATAATGTGTAATGTGTGTGTGTGTGTGTGTAATGTGTGTGTGTGTGTAATGTGTGTGTGTATAATGTGTGTGTGTATAATGTGTAATGTGTGTGTGTGTGTGTGTGTAATGTGTGTGTGTGTGTGTAATGTGTGTGTGTGTGTGTAATGTGTGTGTGTAATGTGTAATGTGTGTGTGTAATGTGTGTGTGTAATGTGTGTGTAATGTGTGTGTGTAATGTGTGTGTGTGTAATGTGTGTGTATAATGTGCAATGTGTGTGTGTAATGTGTAATGTGTGTGTGTAATGTGTGTGTGTGTGTAATGTGTGTGTGTAATGTGTGTGTGTAATGTGTGTGTGTATAATGTGTGTGTGTGTGTGTAATGTGTGTGTGTAATGTGTGTGTGTAATGTGTGTGTGTGTGTGTGTGTAATGTGTGTGTGTAATGTGTGTGTGTGTGTGTATAATGTGTGTGTGTAATGTGTGTGTGTAATGTGTGTGTGTGTAATGTGTGTGTGTAATGTGTGTGTGTGTATAATGTGTGTATAATGTGTGTGTGTAATGTGTGTGTGTGTAATGTGTGTGTGTGTAATGTGTGTGTGTAATGTGTGTGTGTGTGTGTATAATGTGTGTATAATGTGTAATGTGTGTGTAATGTGTAATGTGTGTGTGTGTGTATAATGTGTGTGTAATGTGTGTGTGTGTGTGTGTGTGTATAATGTGTGTGTAATGTGTGTGTGTAATGTGTGTGTGTGTGTGTAATGTGTGTATAATGTGTGTAATGTGTGTGTGTGTGTGTAATGTGTGTATAATGTGTGTAATGTGTGTGTGTGTGTGTAATGTGTGTGTGTGTGTGTGTAATGTGTGTGTGTGAGTAATGTGTGTGTGTGTAATGTGTGTGTGTGTGTGTGTAATGTGTGTGTGTGTGTGTAATGTGTGTGTGTAAGGGTGCGGAACAGCTGGCTCAGGAGTGTGTGTAATGTGTGTGTGTGTGTGTAATGTGTGTATAATGTGTAATGTGTGTGTGTAATGTGTGTGTGTGTAATGTGTGTATAATGTGTAATGTGTGTGTGTATAATGTGTAATGTGTGTGTAATGTGTGTGTGTATAATGTGTAATGTGTGTGTGTATAATGTGTAATGTGTGTGTAATGTGTGTGTGTATAATGTGTAATGTGTGTGTGTGTGTGTAATGTGTGTGTGTATAATGTGTAATGTGTGTGTGTGTGTGTAATGTGTGTGTGTGTAATGTGTGTGTGTAATGTGTGTGTGTGTGTGTAATGTGTGTGTAATGTGTGTGTGTGTGTAATGTGTGTGTGTGTGTAATGTGTGTGTGTGTGTGTAATGTGTGTGTGTATAATGTGTAATGTGTGTGTGTGTAATGTGTGTGTATAATGTGTAATGTGTGTGTGTAATGTGTGTGTGTGTGATGTGTGTGTGTAATGTGTGTGTGTATAATGTGTAATGTGTGTGTGTAATGTGTGTGTGTGTGTAATGTGTGTGTAATGTGTGTGTGTATAATGTGTATTGTGTGTGTGTAATGTGTGTGTAATGTGTGTGTGTATAATGTGTAATGTGTGTGTATAATGTGTGTGTGTGTGTAATGTGTGTGTGTGTAATGTGTAATGTGTGTGTATAATGTGTGTGTGTGTGTAATGTGTGTGTGTGTAATGTGTAATGTGTGTGTGTAATGTGTGTGTGTGTGTAAAATGTGTAATGTGTGTGTGTAATGTGTGTGTGTGTGTAATGTGTGTGTGTGTAATGTGTGTGTGTGTGTGTGTTATGTGTGTGTGTATAATGTGTAATGTGTGTGTGTGATG
>NW_027468650.1:775017-840017 GCF_046254945.1 Alosa pseudoharengus
AGATTAGATTAGTGTCTGTTAGATTAGATGTTTATTCATATGGAGTGAATATAGATTAGATTAGTGTCTGTTAGATTAGATGTTTATTAGATATAGGGCTGTATTACGCACCCTGGCACATGACGTAAAACTCGTTTTCCACCCGGCGCAAAGTTTAATTCCTTATTTTGCACGTTTATTTTTTAAACAATGTATAAGTATAAGTATATATACTCTTTTGATCCCGTGAGGGAAATTTGGTCTCTGCATTTATCCCAATCCGTGAATTAGTGAAACACACTCAGCACACAGTGAACACACAGTGAGGTGAAGCACACACTAATCCCGGCGCAGTGAGCTGCCTGCTACAACAGCGGCGCTCGGGGAGCAGTGAGGGGTTAGGTGCCTTGCTCAAGGGCACTTCAGCCGTGCCTACTGGTCAGGGTTCGAACCGGCAACCCTCCGGTTACAGGTCTGAAGTGCTAACCAGTAGGCCACGGCTGCCCCAAGGGTGCCGCAATGCGCCCAGGGGTGTGGCAATTAACAACTTAGGGAGTGACCAAGCGCATTGTCTAAAAATCGCTATTGTACACTACCTAAAACGCATTACGCCACTGACCAAGAGAAACCTGGTCAGAAGTCTATTGCGAGTTGTTTATATGTTATTTGAAGAGCGCATTGTCAACAGTCATATTGGCAGGTGCACGCACCATCCTTCTATCATTCATGAACGCACACCAGCGCACGTCCATGCAAACATTACAAATTGCACAATTACAGTGGGAAACATAATTAGAATAAATATATTACGAAATACTGTACATCTCATGATGAGTAGTTATTCACCATCATTTGCAAATTGGTAATGACGGTTAAAAGTGATTAGGGGAGAGGCGAGAGACACGTATGGAGCACAGCTGAAGACGCACTGTCACGAGATATAAGCAACTCCTCTGCAGGATAAATGTTGTTTTATTCAGTCATTTGAGCAATATTAGGGTAAGTGTTGCTTTTTCCAGCCTATGTTTTCTATGGTAACCCATTTTCAGTCAATAGTGAAAGTAACTTACTGCATATAAATGTCTTGTCGTTGACTGACACCATGGTGAAGTTAGTTTCACTTTGCCAATGAGTTCAAATAATAGACGAGTACAAATGAAGGCTATGCTAGGTTTTAGTAAAGCATGGTTTAAGAATGATTATTCCATACGTTCTCGCAAGCAGCCTCCTTCAAATGCGCCGTTGAATGCCAAAATACCGATGCATTTATTTGACATATCGCGCTTTGCACCGTTAAAGGGAATGACAGATGTCATTCTCATTGGTTTAAATGATGTTACGCCCCAAACACAGCCATGACTGATTAAGAAACCTAGGAACACCTTGTTGCGCCATGTGCTTGACGTTTGATAACAAAAACATTCTCAATGTGGACTGGACATCCTACTAAATTTGAATAAGCTTTTTTTTTTTTTTTTTTAAGTATATTTTTTTGGGCTTTTTATGCCTTTAATGATAGGACAGTGGAGAGTGACAGGAAGTGAATGGGAGAGAGAGCAGGGGTGGGATCCGGAAAGGACCACGGGGCGGGAATCGAACCCGGGCCGCCGCCGTACGGTGCAGGTGCCCCAGCCAGTTGCGCCACAGCTGGGGCCAATTTGAATAAGCTTTTGATGAGTGACGATGCGCTTTAGACTGTCATGATAGGGCCCATTGTCTGTTAGATTAGATGTGTATTAGATATAGTCCGTTAGATTAGATGTGTATTAGATAGAGTCCGTTAGATTAGATGTGTATTAGATATAGTCCGTTAGATTAGATGTGTATTAGATATAGTCCATTAGATTAGACGTGTATGAGTGTCCGTTAGATTAGACGTGTATGAGTGTCCGTTAGATTAGACGTGTATGAGTGTCCGTTAGATTAGACGAGTTTGAGCTGCTGGTGTCATGAGTGTCCTCTGCTTCTCTCTACAGGCCGGACCATGAATGAAGAGCACCTGCAAACACACACACACACACACACACACACACACACACACTCTCCTCCTGACAGACAAGTCTAAGAACATGGCACACACACTCACACATATCTATATATAGTATATATAGTCTTTTGATCCTGTGAGGGAAATTTGGTCTCTGCATCCCAATCCGTGAATTAGTGAAACACACTTAACACACAGTGAGGTGAAGCACACACTAATCCTGACGCAGTGAGCTGCCTGCTACAGCGGCGCTTGGGGAGCAGTGAGGGGTTAGGTGCCTTACTCAAGGGCACTTCAGCCGTTTCTACTGGTCGGGGTTCAAACCGACAACCCTTTGGTTACAAGTCCGAAGCTAACCAGTAGGCCACGACTGCCCAGACAAGTCTAAGAACACAGCCGCCACACACACACACACACACACACACTCCTCACACACTAGTCTCAGCACATGGAAGCTTTCGTAGAAGGAAGCTGGAGGAAGAAGATGTTGTTATTGGCTCATTACGAGCATCCAGACTGAGCAACATCAATGCTGATTAGGTCTCAAATCTCTGCTACCAACCTCTGGTGCATTCTGGGTAATAGAGTTGTGTGTCTAGTCACCAACACTAACAGGAAGCTTAGATCAAATGGAGCACTCGGCCCTTTTGCAAATGAACTGTTTAGATTTTCACCATTTCTGTCCTGTTTCTATCTGACTGTGAAGTCCAGTGCTGCCTCTGTTTGGTGCTTAGTGTAGCCAAGATGAGTGAAGGGGGTAGCCAGCTCACAACTAGCACATTATCCAGTGCTACTAACAGTTTATTTCTCAATATAATTGTAGCTTAAGTTTTATTTGTAAACAACGTATACCTACAGTATAATTTGATAATGTCTTTCATCTTCAGGCTACAGGCTGTCTTGACTGACATCTTTGGGAGTTATGAGAGCCAATACAGTGAAATTACATAATTCATTAAAACATGAAATAATTAAAATGCTTATTAAAGACTACACCCATGTCATGTCATTCTTGGAGGAAGCCTTAGGCTACTAGTCTACCAATGGGGGATGAGGCTACTAGCCTAGCCTACTGATAGTGGATGATACGTCATACGTCAAGTCAACTCAAGTCAGATTTATTTTTAAAGCACATTTAACATGCACATAGTGCAATCCAAAGCGCTCCACAAACAAGACACATAACAACAAGACACAAGATGCCGGATGGAGCGCCGTAGTCGCCAGCGTACCCGTGACACCAAGACATACAAGACAAGACAACAAAACAAATAAACAAATAAAAAAAAAAGAAAATATATTTAAAAAGGGAAAAAAGTGATGTTAAAATTAGTCCAATTTCCAAACCAGCTGAAAATGTCCAAGGGCAATGATGATCCGTGAAAACTGCGCACAGAGCTGTGTCTTTACAACCGATGCAAAGCCAACAAAGTTCTTTAGCAACTGACCAACCCGGTGAATTCACTGGCAGTCTGGAGATAACGTTAACGTTAGAAGCTAGGCCTGCTAGACTGCAGTCTGGAGATGATGGAAGCACAGTCCAAAGTAGCCTACTGAGCGATCGTGTAGATCCGCAATTCGGTGGACTTAACAGCGACTTTGTTGCTCCGTGAGAATGCAGCTCTTCACCGTTAACGTTAGTTTGCAGTTGGCAAGGCAGCTCGCAGGTCAGCAACAGCTCGGCGGGCACGGTAGATCTTTCGCAGAGTAGAGCCTAGGTCCGGCTGTCCCGAGAGATCCACTCGACCAGACAGTGAAGTGCACTGTTCACGGATGGATGGAAGGATGTCAGAGGCCCAGTTAGTCTGCAGTTGGCATGGCAGCTCGCAGGTCAGCAACAGCTCGGCGGCCACGGCAGATCTTTCGCAGAGTAGCCCAGGTCCAGCTGTCCCGAGAGATCCACTCGACCAGACAGTGAAGTGCTGCACCGCTCACGGATAGATGGAAGGATGTCCGATGCCCAGCTAGGGCAAAAGCTAGCCATAGCAAGCTCCCAATGGACAAATGTCAACGGCATCAGCTGACTTAGGAGTAAAAAGGACTAAGAATCAGGGCTTGAAAACGAAATTATTTTTCAAACGTTCCGTTCCGAACGGTTCAGGTAGGCCTATGTTTAACGTTTTCGTTCTTGCATGCGTTCCGCCACCAACATATCGGTCCTGAACCGCTTCGGAACGCAAAATATCGTTCGTTCTTAAAGTTCCGTCAGTGTTTGGCGGGCCTATCAAGTCTATATATGTGGACTTTACCTTAGAATAGACCAGTGGCGTAACAATCCAATGGTGGGCCCAGGTGCGAGAGCGCTACGCGGGCCTCATACCAACCTAATTTGGCCCAGGATGAGTTAGCTCTGATACATGCAATACACATTAAGGGTGACTTCATTTGTTTACGCAAAGGGCCTGAGGCACCGAAGTAGTTTAGTAGTTACAGATTACAATTTCAAATAAAAAACACACGACTACATAGGATCCATTACATGTGAAAACATTAAAAATTATTTTATTAACAGCCTGCAGGCCAGGGTAATCTAATATTACTGCATTAACATCAACTCGCATGGAATTATGGGAACACTCAATGCACCTCTTCAACCCTCTGCTGAAACTGCAAGCGTAGATTGCTTGCTTATAAACTCGCACTGCACAGAAACAAAACTTAATGTAGCCTAACTTATTTAACCGTCCAGAAACCAAATAAAATCATTCATATGCATACAATCCCCAATATGCGTGAATTAGGCCATTAGAAGAAGGCCATCTTACGAGCCTTTCGTTGTGCAAAATCGTCAACGATATTCCCAATACTTAATGCTCTGGCTCTCGTATTTTCAATGGACAGGATAGCTAACCCACTGAGCCTCTCCTGCCCCATGCTGCTCCTTAGGTAGGTCTTAATAAGTTTGAGTTTGGAAAAAGATCGCTCAGCTGTTGCCACAGTCACAGGCAATGTCAGAAACAACATGAGAGCAGTACACACTTCCCCGAATGTGGATGTTACACTGTCATAATCTACCGCAGCATTTTGGCAAGTTGAAAAATAGATGACTTCTGATCTCTGCTTTAAAGCAAGACCTGAATGAGAGGAGTTGTGTTGATCAAAGGCACGCTGGTAGTCAGAAAGGACCTGTATAAAAATATTTCTGGATACGTGCTAAACTCCTTACCTGGTTGTAGCCTAAGTTTTATGGAGATCTTCAAAGGCTTGCGCTATAATTCCAACCCTGTTTATAAACGAACCTGTCTGTTGCTGACAAGGCCTATCTCAAATTTCCCGTTTAACTCTTCTACATAGAATAGGCTATAATTGCGCAAACATTTAAAATCCCAACTTTAAAACGACAAGGTGTGGACAGGCAAAATAGGCTATTACGCATAGGCTACAAACAATTTCCAAATCAGTTTCAGTAGCCTAGGCCTACGCTACGAGCTGGCCTAAGATCCGAAGTGGCAGACGGATAGGTTACATTACAACAGCAAGACAAAATATACACATTTGGACCAAAGGTCCATTTATTAACAGTGTAGATGCGGGCTTGTTTTTCGCACAACCGGAAATAGTCTCCCTGAGACAGGATATGCTTTTGTGAAATTTTATAATAGAGAACGAAAAAAAACGTTATTAAACGGTTTTGTGGATTTCAGAATAACGTTTCTGTTCCGGAACAGTTGAAGACCATTTTGTTTTCGTTTCCGTTTCCGCTCCTCGTAAAATTCTGTAAAATTCCGTTCGTTTTCGGTTTTCGTTTTCGTTCCTTGAACCGGTTCGGAGCCCTGCTAAGAATAACACGAAAACTATCAAAAATAGCGTAAATAAATAGGGAAAACATTTAACTAGACAAACCAATACAAAAAATAAACATGACATTACATAAAATTACGAACATTACATAAAAACAAACAAAAACATGATGCCAGACGGAGCGGCGTGTCTCGCCAGCGTCCCCGTAACCTAGCAGATTACGTGAATTAAAAAGGCGGAGACAGGCTATATATTTTCATGCCAGCATTTCTGTCTCAATTGCACTCAAATGCACTCAACTATGCGTTGCTTTAAATGCAGCAGTTCTGACATCTTTAGTTTATAGCCTTCCGTTCATGAGCATAGACCCTTTCAACAATAAAAACAAAAACAATGCTTGAATGTTCTATTTGCTTCCTCTACATTAAGATAACATATGGAATGTTAAAATGGAAGCCTTGTGGGGCCAACTATGATGCTGATAATGGAACTCTCTTGAAAGGGTCCCTGGAAATCCAGAGTTCTCGCGAGAGTACAATAGAATTGTCTCTGCGAGACACTCTGGCAAAGAGCAATGATGCACGTTACTTTTTCCCCTTGCATTCCGGGGAACCAGCTAAACTGATGAAGACAGCGCTGCAACGTTGGAGGACAGTACATATTGGTCGTAGTGTTATCCGATTGCGTCAAAGTCCGAAATCATTCAGAGTAAACATGGTCTAGTGTTATCCAATTGTGAGATTTTTAAATGCATGCTTGTTGCTGCCCCTTGAGTTGAGCCATTACATTGCTCTTTGCCAGATCCTTAATCTTTCTAGATTATCAGGGTCTGGATTGTTCAGGCTACTACTCTGATAGTGATACGTTGGTTTATTTGCTGTACTTTTCTGAGTCTGTTTTTGAGTAGCCTAGTTCTGGGGATGGTGGGCGGTCTGTTCTGATTGGACGGCACAGGGTGGGGAAGAAGTGTGGTTTCAAAGATGCGGGTTTTCTTTCGTGTTTAATTGGTCGCCTTCTGAGATCACGGGAAACGCGGGAGTTGGTGCTCATACTGATAGTAATGGGAGTGTGGTGGAATTTCTAGAGGATCAAGAGCTAGTCTGTCTGAATGATGGAAGGGGAACCAGAGTAGATATAGCAAGAGGGTTGGAATCTCCAATCGATCTCACTTTGGTGTCTGAGCAAATAGCTAGAGTCAGTAAGTGGGATGTTATAAGTGGGTCCAGTTCAGTTGGAGGAAATAGGTTTTAGATGGAAATTAAAAAACGTCAACTGGGCACTTTATAATATGACATGTAGTATGAGGTTAGAAGGAATTAGTCAAAACAGGCGTAGTATAGATGGTTTTAATGCAGAAGTAGTAGAAATCATGCACACTACTGCAGAAGAAGTTATAGGTAAAGGAAGTGGATTAAAACAACACAAGGTAGTCCCCTGGTGGTCAGATGAATGCAATAATGCTATTAAGGCAAGGAACAGAGCTTTTAGAAAAGTTAAAGGATAATTTTCCTTTAATGACCTAATAGAATATAAAAAGTCACAAGCAGAAGTTAGACGAGCTATTAGAAAGGCTAAGCGGAGTCACTGGCAGCAGTTCTGCAATAACATTGGGAGAGAAACACATATTAGCCAAATCTGGGGTATGATAAGAAGGATGTGTGGTATTAGGAAGGAGTATACATTACCAGCTATCAAATATAATAATGAAATTATGATAACAAATAAGGATAAGGCGGAGGCTCTGGCAAAAACATTTGTTAAAGTCCATAGCTCTACAAATCTGACACCTGAAGCTAAGAAAGGTAGAGATGTGATAATGAGAGCACACTCTAACATGTTAAAGGTAGAGATGTGATAATGAGAGCACACTCTAACATGTTAAAGGTAGAGATGTGATAATGAGAGCACACTCTAACATGTTAAAGGTAGAGATGTGATAATGAGAGCACACTCTAACATGTTAATGGTAGAGATGTGATAATGAGAGCACACTCTAACATGTTAAAGGTAGAGATGTGATAATGAGAGCACACTCTAACATGTTAAAGGTAGAGATGTGATAATGAGAGCACACTCTAACATGTTAAAGGTAGAGACTCTAACATGTTAATGGTAGAGATGTGATAATGAGACTCTAACATGTTAAAGGTAGAGATGTGATAATGAGAGCACACTCTAACATGTTAAAGGTAGAGATGTGATAATGAGAGCACACTCTAACATGTTAAAGGTAGAGATGTGATAATGAGAGCACTCTCTAACATGTTAAAGGTAGAGATGTGATAATGAGAGCACTCTAACATGTTAAAGGTAGAGATGTGATAATGAGAGCACACTCTAACATGTTAAAGGTAGAGATGTGATAATGAGAGCACACTCTAACATGTTAAAGGTAGAGATGTGATAATGAGAGGTAGAGATGTGATAATGAGAGGTAGAGATGTGATAATGAGAGCACACTCTAACATGTTAAAGGTAGAGATGTGATAATGAGAGCACACTCTAACATGTTAAAGGTAGAGATGTGATAATGAGAGCACACTCTAACATGTTAAAGGTAGAGATGTGATAATGAGAGCACTCTAACATGTTAAAGGTAGAGATGTGATAATGAGAGCACACTCTAACATGTTAAAGGTAGAGATGTGATAATGAGAGCACACTCTAACATGTTAAAGGTAGAGATGTGATAATGAGAGGTAGAGATGTGATAATGAGAGGTAGAGATGTGATAATGAGAGCACACTCTAACATGTTAAAGGTAGAGATGTGATAATGAGAGCACACTCTAACATGTTAAAGGTAGAGATGTGATAATGAGAGCACACTCTAACATGTTAAAGGTAGAGATGTGATAATGAGAGCACTCTAACATGTTAAAGGTAGAGATGTGATAATGAGAGCACACTCTAACATGTTAAAGGTAGAGATGTGATAATGAGACTCTAACATGTTAAAGGTAGAGACTCTAACATGTTAATGGTAGAGATGTGATAATGAGACTCTAACATGTTAAAGGTAGAGATGTGATAATGAGAGCACACTCTAACATGTTAAAGGTAGAGATGTGATAATGAGAGCACACTCTAACATGTTAAAGGTAGAGATGTGATAATGAGAGGTAGAGATGTGATAATGAGAGGTAGAGATGTGATAATGAGAGCACACTCTAACATGTTAAAGGTAGAGATGTGATAATGAGAGCACACTCTAACATGTTAAAGGTAGAGATGTGATAATGAGAGCACACTCTAACATGTTAAAGGTAGAGATGTGATAATGAGAGCACTCTAACATGTTAAAGGTAGAGATGTGATAATGAGAGCACACTCTAACATGTTAAAGGTAGAGATGTGATAATGAGACTCTAACATGTTAAAGGTAGAGACTCTAACATGTTAATGGTAGAGATGTGATAATGAGACTCTAACATGTTAAAGGTAGAGATGTGATAATGAGAGCACACTCTAACATGTTAAAGGTAGAGATGTGATAATGAGAGCACACTCTAACATGTTAAAGGTAGAGATGTGATAATGAGAGCACTCTCTAACATGTTAAAGGTAGAGATGTGATAATGAGAGCACTCTAACATGTTAAAGGTAGAGATGTGATAATGAGAGCACACTCTAACATGTTAAAGGTAGAGATGTGATAATGAGAGCACACTCTAACATGTTAAAGGAAGAGATGTGATAATGAGAGCACTCTAACATGTTAAAGGTAGAGATGTGATAATGAGAGGAAGAGATGTGATAATGAGAGCACTCTAACATGTTAAAGGTAGAGATGTGATAATGAGAGGAAGAGATGTGATAATGAGAGCACACTCTAACATGTTAAAGGTAGAGATGTGATAATGAGAGGTAGAGATGTGATAATGAGAGCACACTCTAACATGTTAAAGGTAGAGATGTGATAATGAGAGCACTCTCTAACATGTTAAAGGTAGAGATGTGATAATGAGAGCACACTCTAACATGTTAAAGGTAGAGATGTGATAATGAGAGCACACTCTAACATGTTAAAGGTAGAGATGTGATAATGAGACTCTAACATGTTAAAGGTAGAGACTCTAACATGTTAATGGTAGAGATGTGATAATGAGACTCTAACATGTTAAAGGTAGAGATGTGATAATGAGAGCACACTCTAACATGTTAAAGGTAGAGATGTGATAATGAGAGCACACTCTAACATGTTAAAGGTAGAGATGTGATAATGAGAGGTAGAGATGTGATAATGAGAGGTAGAGATGTGATAATGAGAGCACACTCTAACATGTTAAAGGTAGAGATGTGATAATGAGAGCACACTCTAACATGTTAAAGGTAGAGATGTGATAATGAGAGCACTCTAACATGTTAAAGGTAGAGATGTGATAATGAGAGCACACTCTAACATGTTAAAGGTAGAGATGTGATAATGAGACTCTAACATGTTAAAGGTAGAGACTCTAACATGTTAATGGTAGAGATGTGATAATGAGACTCTAACATGTTAAAGGTAGAGATGTGATAATGAGAGCACACTCTAACATGTTAAAGGTAGAGATGTGATAATGAGAGCACACTCTAACATGTTAAAGGTAGAGATGTGATAATGAGAGCACTCTCTAACATGTTAAAGGTAGAGATGTGATAATGAGAGCACTCTAACATGTTAAAGGTAGAGATGTGATAATGAGAGCACACTCTAACATGTTAAAGGTAGAGATGTGATAATGAGAGCACACTCTAACATGTTAAAGGAAGAGATGTGATAATGAGAGCACTCTAACATGTTAAAGGTAGAGATGTGATAATGAGAGGAAGAGATGTGATAATGAGAGCACTCTAACATGTTAAAGGTAGAGATGTGATAATGAGAGGAAGAGATGTGATAATGAGAGCACACTCTAACATGTTAAAGGTAGAGATGTGATAATGAGAGGTAGAGATGTGATAATGAGAGCACACTCTAACATGTTAAAGGTAGAGATGTGATAATGAGAGCACTCTCTAACATGTTAAAGGTAGAGATGTGATAATGAGAGCACACTCTAACATGTTAAAGGTAGAGATGTGATAATGAGAGCACACTCTAACATGTTAAAGGTAGAGATGTGATAATGAGAGCACACTCTAACATGTTAAAGGTAGAGATGTGATAATGAGAGCACTCTAACATGTTAAAGGTAGAGATGTGATAATGAGAGCACACTCTAACATGTTAAAGGTAGAGATGTGATAATGAGACTCTAACATGTTAAAGGTAGAGACTCTAACATGTTAATGGTAGAGATGTGATAATGAGACTCTAACATGTTAAAGGTAGAGATGTGATAATGAGAGCACACTCTAACATGTTAAAGGTAGAGATGTGATAATGAGAGCACACTCTAACATGTTAAAGGTAGAGATGTGATAATGAGAGCACTCTCTAACATGTTAAAGGTAGAGATGTGATAATGAGAGCACTCTAACATGTTAAAGGTAGAGATGTGATAATGAGAGCACACTCTAACATGTTAAAGGTAGAGATGTGATAATGAGAGCACACTCTAACATGTTAAAGGAAGAGATGTGATAATGAGAGCACTCTAACATGTTAAAGGTAGAGATGTGATAATGAGAGGAAGAGATGTGATAATGAGAGCACTCTAACATGTTAAAGGTAGAGATGTGATAATGAGAGGAAGAGATGTGATAATGAGAGCACACTCTAACATGTTAAAGGTAGAGATGTGATAATGAGAGGTAGAGATGTGATAATGAGAGCACACTCTAACATGTTAAAGGTAGAGATGTGATAATGAGAGCACTCTCTAACATGTTAAAGGTAGAGATGTGATAATGAGAGCACACTCTAACATGTTAAAGGTAGAGATGTGATAATGAGAGCACACTCTAACATGTTAAAGGTAGAGATGTGATAATGAGAGCACTCTAACATGTTAAAGGTAGAGATGTGATAATGAGAGCACACTCTAACATGTTAAAGGTAGAGATGTGATAATGAGAGCACACTCTAACATGTTAAAGGTAGAGATGTGATAATGAGAGCACACTCTAACATGTTAAAGGTAGAGATGTGATAATGAGAGCACTCTAACATGTTAAAGGTAGAGATGTGATAATGAGAGCACACTCTAACATGTTAAAGGTAGAGATGTGATAATGAGAGCACACTCTAACATGTTAAAGGTAGAGATGTGATAATGAGAGCACTCTAACATGTTAAAGGTAGAGATGTGATAATGAGAGCACTCTAACATGTTAAAGGTAGAGATGTGATAATGAGAGCACTCTAACATGTTAAAGGTAGAGATGTGATAATGAGAGCACTCTAACATGTTAAAGGTAGAGATGTGATAATGAGAGCACACTCTAACATGTTAAAGGTAGAGATGTGATAATGAGAGCACACTCTAACATGTTAAAGGTAGAGATGTGATAATGAGAGCACTCTCTAACATGTTAAAGGTAGAGATGTGATAATGAGAGCACTCTAACATGTTAAAGGTAGAGATGTGATAATGAGAGCACACTCTAACATGTTAAAGGTAGAGATGTGATAATGAGAGCACACTCTAACATGTTAAAGGAAGAGATGTGATAATGAGAGCACTCTAACATGTTAAAGGTAGAGATGTGATAATGAGAGGAAGAGATGTGATAATGAGAGCACTCTAACATGTTAAAGGTAGAGATGTGATAATGAGAGGAAGAGATGTGATAATGAGAGCACACTCTAACATGTTAAAGGTAGAGATGTGATAATGAGAGGTAGAGATGTGATAATGAGAGCACACTCTAACATGTTAAAGGTAGAGATGTGATAATGAGAGCACTCTCTAACATGTTAAAGGTAGAGATGTGATAATGAGAGCACACTCTAACATGTTAAAGGTAGAGATGTGATAATGAGAGCACACTCTAACATGTTAAAGGTAGAGATGTGATAATGAGAGCACTCTAACATGTTAAAGGTAGAGATGTGATAATGAGAGCACTCTAACATGTTAAAGGTAGAGATGTGATAATGAGAGCACACTCTAACATGTTAAAGGTAGAGATGTGATAATGAGAGCACACTTTAACATGTTAGAGTGTGCTAATGAGAGCACTCTAACATGTTAAAGGTAGAGATGTGATAATGAGAGCACACTCTAACATGTTAAAGGTAGAGATGTGATAATGAGAGCACTCTAACATGTTAAAGGTAGAGATGTGATAATGAGAGCACACTCTAACATGTTAAAGGTAGAGATGTGATAATGAGAGCACACTCTAACATGTTAAAGGTAGAGATGTGATAATGAGAGCACTCTAACATGTTAAAGGTAGAGATGTGATAATGAGAGCACACTCTAACATGTTAAAGGTAGAGATGTGATAATGAGAGGTAGAGATGTGATAATGAGAGGTAGAGATGTGATAATGAGAGCACACTCTAACATGTTAAAGGTAGAGATGTGATAATGAGAGCACACTCTAACATGTTAAAGGTAGAGATGTGATAATGAGAGCACACTCTAACATGTTAAAGGTAGAGATGTGATAATGAGAGCACACTCTAACATGTTAAAGGTAGAGATGTGATAATGAGAGCACACTCTAACATGTTAAAGGTAGAGATGTGATAATGAGAGGTAGAGATGTGATAATGAGAGGTAGAGATGTGATAATGAGAGGTAGAGATGTGATAATGAGAGGTAGAGATGTGATAATGAGAGGTAGAGATGTGATAATGAGAGGTAGAGATGTGATAATGAGAGCACACTCTAACATGTTAAAGGTAGAGATGTGATAATGAGAGCACACTCTAACATGTTAAAGGTAGAGATGTGATAATGAGAGCACACTCTAACATGTTAAAGGTAGAGATGTGATAATGAGACTCTAACATGTTAAAGGTAGAGATGTGATAATGAGACTCTAACATGTTAAAGGTAGAGATGTGATAATGAGACTCTAACATGTTAAAGGTAGAGATGTGATAATGAGAGCACACTCTAACATGTTAAAGGTAGAGATGTGATAATGAGAGCACACTCTAACATGTTAAAGGTAGAGATGTGATAATGAGAGCACACTCTAACATGTTAAAGGTAGAGATGTGATAATGAGAGCACACTCTAACATGTTAAAGGTAGAGATGTGATAATGAGAGCACACTCTAACATGTTAAAGGTAGAGATGTGATAATGAGAGCACTCTAACATGTTAAAGGTAGAGATGTGATAATGAGAGCACACTCTAACATGTTAAAGGTAGAGATGTGATAATGAGAGCACACTCTAACATGTTAAAGGTAGAGATGTGATAATGAGAGCACACTCTAACATGTTAAAGGTAGAGATGTGATAATGAGAGCACACTCTAACATGTTAAAGGTAGAGATGTGATAATGAGAGCACACTCTAACATGTTAAAGGTAGAGATGTGATAATGAGAGCACACTCTAACATGTTAAAGGTAGAGATGTGATAATGAGAGCACACTCTAACATGTTAAAGGTAGAGATGTGATAATGAGAGCACACTCTAACATGTTAAAGGTAGAGATGTGATAATGAGAGCACACTCTAACATGTTAAAGGTAGAGATGTGATAATGAGAGCACACTCTAACATGTTAAAGGTAGAGATGTGATAATGAGAGCACACTCTAACATGTTAAAGGTAGAGATGTGATAATGAGAGCACACTCTAACATGTTAAAGGTAGAGATGTGATAATGAGAGCACTCTAACATGTTAAAGGTAGAGATGTGATAATGAGAGCACACTCTAACATGTTAAAGGTAGAGATGTGATAATGAGAGCACACTCTAACATGTTAAAGGTAGAGATGTGATAATGAGAGCACACTCTAACATGTTAAAGGTAGAGATGTGATAATGAGAGCACACTCTAACATGTTAAAGGTAGAGATGTGATAATGAGAGCACACTCTAACATGTTAAAGGTAGAGATGTGATAATGAGAGCACACTCTAACATGTTAAAGGTAGAGATGTGATAATGAGAGCACACTCTAACATGTTAAAGGTAGAGATGTGATAATGAGACTCTAACATGTTAAAGGTAGAGACTCTAACATGTTAATGGTAGAGATGTGATAATGAGACTCTAACATGTTAAAGGTAGAGATGTGATAATGAGAGCACACTCTAACATGTTAAAGGTAGAGATGTGATAATGAGAGCACACTCTAACATGTTAAAGGTAGAGATGTGATAATGAGAGCACTCTCTAACATGTTAAAGGTAGAGATGTGATAATGAGAGCACTCTAACATGTTAAAGGTAGAGATGTGATAATGAGAGCACACTCTAACATGTTAAAGGTAGAGATGTGATAATGAGAGCACACTCTAACATGTTAAAGGTAGAGATGTGATAATGAGAGGTAGAGATGTGATAATGAGAGGTAGAGATGTGATAATGAGAGCACACTCTAACATGTTAAAGGTAGAGATGTGATAATGAGAGCACACTCTAACATGTTAAAGGTAGAGATGTGATAATGAGAGCACACTCTAACATGTTAAAGGTAGAGATGTGATAATGAGAGCACTCTAACATGTTAAAGGTAGAGATGTGATAATGAGAGCACACTCTAACATGTTAAAGGTAGAGATGTGATAATGAGAGCACACTCTAACATGTTAAAGGTAGAGATGTGATAATGAGAGGTAGAGATGTGATAATGAGAGGTAGAGATGTGATAATGAGAGCACACTCTAACATGTTAAAGGTAGAGATGTGATAATGAGAGCACACTCTAACATGTTAAAGGTAGAGATGTGATAATGAGAGCACACTCTAACATGTTAAAGGTAGAGATGTGATAATGAGAGCACTCTAACATGTTAAAGGTAGAGATGTGATAATGAGAGCACACTCTAACATGTTAAAGGTAGAGATGTGATAATGAGACTCTAACATGTTAAAGGTAGAGACTCTAACATGTTAATGGTAGAGATGTGATAATGAGACTCTAACATGTTAAAGGTAGAGATGTGATAATGAGAGCACACTCTAACATGTTAAAGGTAGAGATGTGATAATGAGAGCACACTCTAACATGTTAAAGGTAGAGATGTGATAATGAGAGGTAGAGATGTGATAATGAGAGGTAGAGATGTGATAATGAGAGCACACTCTAACATGTTAAAGGTAGAGATGTGATAATGAGAGCACACTCTAACATGTTAAAGGTAGAGATGTGATAATGAGAGCACACTCTAACATGTTAAAGGTAGAGATGTGATAATGAGAGCACTCTAACATGTTAAAGGTAGAGATGTGATAATGAGAGCACACTCTAACATGTTAAAGGTAGAGATGTGATAATGAGACTCTAACATGTTAAAGGTAGAGACTCTAACATGTTAATGGTAGAGATGTGATAATGAGACTCTAACATGTTAAAGGTAGAGATGTGATAATGAGAGCACACTCTAACATGTTAAAGGTAGAGATGTGATAATGAGAGCACACTCTAACATGTTAAAGGTAGAGATGTGATAATGAGAGCACTCTCTAACATGTTAAAGGTAGAGATGTGATAATGAGAGCACTCTAACATGTTAAAGGTAGAGATGTGATAATGAGAGCACACTCTAACATGTTAAAGGTAGAGATGTGATAATGAGAGCACACTCTAACATGTTAAAGGAAGAGATGTGATAATGAGAGCACTCTAACATGTTAAAGGTAGAGATGTGATAATGAGAGGAAGAGATGTGATAATGAGAGCACTCTAACATGTTAAAGGTAGAGATGTGATAATGAGAGGAAGAGATGTGATAATGAGAGCACACTCTAACATGTTAAAGGTAGAGATGTGATAATGAGAGGTAGAGATGTGATAATGAGAGCACACTCTAACATGTTAAAGGTAGAGATGTGATAATGAGAGCACTCTCTAACATGTTAAAGGTAGAGATGTGATAATGAGAGCACACTCTAACATGTTAAAGGTAGAGATGTGATAATGAGAGCACACTCTAACATGTTAAAGGTAGAGATGTGATAATGAGACTCTAACATGTTAAAGGTAGAGACTCTAACATGTTAATGGTAGAGATGTGATAATGAGACTCTAACATGTTAAAGGTAGAGATGTGATAATGAGAGCACACTCTAACATGTTAAAGGTAGAGATGTGATAATGAGAGCACACTCTAACATGTTAAAGGTAGAGATGTGATAATGAGAGGTAGAGATGTGATAATGAGAGGTAGAGATGTGATAATGAGAGCACACTCTAACATGTTAAAGGTAGAGATGTGATAATGAGAGCACACTCTAACATGTTAAAGGTAGAGATGTGATAATGAGAGCACACTCTAACATGTTAAAGGTAGAGATGTGATAATGAGAGCACTCTAACATGTTAAAGGTAGAGATGTGATAATGAGAGCACACTCTAACATGTTAAAGGTAGAGATGTGATAATGAGACTCTAACATGTTAAAGGTAGAGACTCTAACATGTTAATGGTAGAGATGTGATAATGAGACTCTAACATGTTAAAGGTAGAGATGTGATAATGAGAGCACACTCTAACATGTTAAAGGTAGAGATGTGATAATGAGAGCACACTCTAACATGTTAAAGGTAGAGATGTGATAATGAGAGCACTCTCTAACATGTTAAAGGTAGAGATGTGATAATGAGAGCACTCTAACATGTTAAAGGTAGAGATGTGATAATGAGAGCACACTCTAACATGTTAAAGGTAGAGATGTGATAATGAGAGCACACTCTAACATGTTAAAGGAAGAGATGTGATAATGAGAGCACTCTAACATGTTAAAGGTAGAGATGTGATAATGAGAGGAAGAGATGTGATAATGAGAGCACTCTAACATGTTAAAGGTAGAGATGTGATAATGAGAGGAAGAGATGTGATAATGAGAGCACACTCTAACATGTTAAAGGTAGAGATGTGATAATGAGAGGTAGAGATGTGATAATGAGAGCACACTCTAACATGTTAAAGGTAGAGATGTGATAATGAGAGCACTCTCTAACATGTTAAAGGTAGAGATGTGATAATGAGAGCACACTCTAACATGTTAAAGGTAGAGATGTGATAATGAGAGCACACTCTAACATGTTAAAGGTAGAGATGTGATAATGAGAGCACACTCTAACATGTTAAAGGTAGAGATGTGATAATGAGAGCACTCTAACATGTTAAAGGTAGAGATGTGATAATGAGAGCACACTCTAACATGTTAAAGGTAGAGATGTGATAATGAGACTCTAACATGTTAAAGGTAGAGACTCTAACATGTTAATGGTAGAGATGTGATAATGAGACTCTAACATGTTAAAGGTAGAGATGTGATAATGAGAGCACACTCTAACATGTTAAAGGTAGAGATGTGATAATGAGAGCACACTCTAACATGTTAAAGGTAGAGATGTGATAATGAGAGGTAGAGATGTGATAATGAGAGGTAGAGATGTGATAATGAGAGCACACTCTAACATGTTAAAGGTAGAGATGTGATAATGAGAGCACTCTCTAACATGTTAAAGGTAGAGATGTGATAATGAGAGCACACTCTAACATGTTAAAGGTAGAGATGTGATAATGAGAGCACACTCTAACATGTTAAAGGTAGAGATGTGATAATGAGACTACTCTAACATGTTAAAGGTAGAGACTCTAACATGTTAATGGTAGAGATGTGATAATGAGACTCTAACATGTTAAAGGTAGAGATGTGATAATGAGAGCACACTCTAACATGTTAAAGGTAGAGATGTGATAATGAGAGCACACTCTAACATGTTAAAGGTAGAGATGTGATAATGAGAGCACACTCTAACATGTTAAAGGTAGAGATGTGATAATGAGAGGTAGAGATGTGATAATGAGAGGTAGAGATGTGATAATGAGAGCACACTCTAACATGTTAAAGGTAGAGATGTGATAATGAGAGCACTCTCTAACATGTTAAAGGTAGAGATGTGATAATGAGAGCACACTCTAACATGTTAAAGGTAGAGATGTGATAATGAGAGCACACTCTAACATGTTAAAGGTAGAGATGTGATAATGAGAGCACACTCTAACATGTTAAAGGTAGAGATGTGATAATGAGAGGTAGAGATGTGATAATGAGAGGTAGAGATGTGATAATGAGAGCACACTCTAACATGTTAAAGGTAGAGATGTGATAATGAGAGCACTCTCTAACATGTTAAAGGTAGAGATGTGATAATGAGAGCACACTCTAACATGTTAAAGGTAGAGATGTGATAATGAGAGCACACTCTAACATGTTAAAGGTAGAGATGTGATAATGAGACTCTAACATGTTAAAGGTAGAGACTCTAACATGTTAATGGTAGAGATGTGATAATGAGACTCTAACATGTTAAAGGTAGAGATGTGATAATGAGAGCACACTCTAACATGTTAAAGGTAGAGATGTGATAATGAGAGCACACTCTAACATGTTAAAGGTAGAGATGTGATAATGAGAGGTAGAGATGTGATAATGAGAGGTAGAGATGTGATAATGAGAGCACACTCTAACATGTTAAAGGTAGAGATGTGATAATGAGAGCACACTCTAACATGTTAAAGGTAGAGATGTGATAATGAGAGCACACTCTAACATGTTAAAGGTAGAGATGTGATAATGAGAGCACTCTAACATGTTAAAGGTAGAGATGTGATAATGAGAGCACACTCTAACATGTTAAAGGTAGAGATGTGATAATGAGACTCTAACATGTTAAAGGTAGAGACTCTAACATGTTAATGGTAGAGATGTGATAATGAGACTCTAACATGTTAAAGGTAGAGATGTGATAATGAGAGCACACTCTAACATGTTAAAGGTAGAGATGTGATAATGAGAGCACACTCTAACATGTTAAAGGTAGAGATGTGATAATGAGAGCACTCTCTAACATGTTAAAGGTAGAGATGTGATAATGAGAGCACTCTAACATGTTAAAGGTAGAGATGTGATAATGAGAGCACACTCTAACATGTTAAAGGTAGAGATGTGATAATGAGAGCACACTCTAACATGTTAAAGGAAGAGATGTGATAATGAGAGCACTCTAACATGTTAAAGGTAGAGATGTGATAATGAGAGGAAGAGATGTGATAATGAGAGCACTCTAACATGTTAAAGGTAGAGATGTGATAATGAGAGGAAGAGATGTGATAATGAGAGCACACTCTAACATGTTAAAGGTAGAGATGTGATAATGAGAGGTAGAGATGTGATAATGAGAGCACACTCTAACATGTTAAAGGTAGAGATGTGATAATGAGAGCACTCTCTAACATGTTAAAGGTAGAGATGTGATAATGAGAGCACACTCTAACATGTTAAAGGTAGAGATGTGATAATGAGAGCACACTCTAACATGTTAAAGGTAGAGATGTGATAATGAGAGCACACTCTAACATGTTAAAGGTAGAGATGTGATAATGAGAGCACTCTAACATGTTAAAGGTAGAGATGTGATAATGAGAGCACACTCTAACATGTTAAAGGTAGAGATGTGATAATGAGACTCTAACATGTTAAAGGTAGAGACTCTAACATGTTAATGGTAGAGATGTGATAATGAGACTCTAACATGTTAAAGGTAGAGATGTGATAATGAGAGCACACTCTAACATGTTAAAGGTAGAGATGTGATAATGAGAGCACACTCTAACATGTTAAAGGTAGAGATGTGATAATGAGAGCACTCTCTAACATGTTAAAGGTAGAGATGTGATAATGAGAGCACTCTAACATGTTAAAGGTAGAGATGTGATAATGAGAGCACACTCTAACATGTTAAAGGTAGAGATGTGATAATGAGAGCACACTCTAACATGTTAAAGGAAGAGATGTGATAATGAGAGCACTCTAACATGTTAAAGGTAGAGATGTGATAATGAGAGGAAGAGATGTGATAATGAGAGCACTCTAACATGTTAAAGGTAGAGATGTGATAATGAGAGGAAGAGATGTGATAATGAGAGCACACTCTAACATGTTAAAGGTAGAGATGTGATAATGAGAGGTAGAGATGTGATAATGAGAGCACACTCTAACATGTTAAAGGTAGAGATGTGATAATGAGAGCACTCTCTAACATGTTAAAGGTAGAGATGTGATAATGAGAGCACACTCTAACATGTTAAAGGTAGAGATGTGATAATGAGAGCACACTCTAACATGTTAAAGGTAGAGATGTGATAATGAGAGCACACTCTAACATGTTAAAGGTAGAGATGTGATAATGAGAGCACTCTAACATGTTAAAGGTAGAGATGTGATAATGAGAGCACACTCTAACATGTTAAAGGTAGAGATGTGATAATGAGACTCTAACATGTTAAAGGTAGAGACTCTAACATGTTAATGGTAGAGATGTGATAATGAGACTCTAACATGTTAAAGGTAGAGATGTGATAATGAGAGCACACTCTAACATGTTAAAGGTAGAGATGTGATAATGAGAGCACACTCTAACATGTTAAAGGTAGAGATGTGATAATGAGAGCACTCTCTAACATGTTAAAGGTAGAGATGTGATAATGAGAGCACTCTAACATGTTAAAGGTAGAGATGTGATAATGAGAGCACACTCTAACATGTTAAAGGTAGAGATGTGATAATGAGAGCACACTCTAACATGTTAAAGGAAGAGATGTGATAATGAGAGCACTCTAACATGTTAAAGGTAGAGATGTGATAATGAGAGGAAGAGATGTGATAATGAGAGCACTCTAACATGTTAAAGGTAGAGATGTGATAATGAGAGGAAGAGATGTGATAATGAGAGCACACTCTAACATGTTAAAGGTAGAGATGTGATAATGAGAGGTAGAGATGTGATAATGAGAGCACACTCTAACATGTTAAAGGTAGAGATGTGATAATGAGAGCACTCTCTAACATGTTAAAGGTAGAGATGTGATAATGAGAGCACACTCTAACATGTTAAAGGTAGAGATGTGATAATGAGAGCACACTCTAACATGTTAAAGGTAGAGATGTGATAATGAGAGCACACTCTAACATGTTAAAGGTAGAGATGTGATAATGAGAGCACTCTAACATGTTAAAGGTAGAGATGTGATAATGAGAGCACACTCTAACATGTTAAAGGTAGAGATGTGATAATGAGACTCTAACATGTTAAAGGTAGAGACTCTAACATGTTAATGGTAGAGATGTGATAATGAGACTCTAACATGTTAAAGGTAGAGATGTGATAATGAGAGCACACTCTAACATGTTAAAGGTAGAGATGTGATAATGAGAGCACACTCTAACATGTTAAAGGTAGAGATGTGATAATGAGAGCACTCTCTAACATGTTAAAGGTAGAGATGTGATAATGAGAGCACTCTAACATGTTAAAGGTAGAGATGTGATAATGAGAGCACACTCTAACATGTTAAAGGAAGAGATGTGATAATGAGAGCACTCTAACATGTTAAAGGTAGAGATGTGATAATGAGAGGAAGAGATGTGATAATGAGAGCACTCTAACATGTTAAAGGTAGAGATGTGATAATGAGAGGAAGAGATGTGATAATGAGAGCACACTCTAACATGTTAAAGGTAGAGATGTGATAATGAGAGGTAGAGATGTGATAATGAGAGCACACTCTAACATGTTAAAGGTAGAGATGTGATAATGAGAGCACTCTCTAACATGTTAAAGGTAGAGATGTGATAATGAGAGCACACTCTAACATGTTAAAGGTAGAGATGTGATAATGAGAGCACACTCTAACATGTTAAAGGTAGAGATGTGATAATGAGAGCACACTCTAACATGTTAAAGGTAGAGATGTGATAATGAGAGCACTCTAACATGTTAAAGGTAGAGATGTGATAATGAGAGCACACTCTAACATGTTAAAGGTAGAGATGTGATAATGAGACTCTAACATGTTAAAGGTAGAGACTCTAACATGTTAATGGTAGAGATGTGATAATGAGACTCTAACATGTTAAAGGTAGAGATGTGATAATGAGAGCACACTCTAACATGTTAAAGGTAGAGATGTGATAATGAGAGCACACTCTAACATGTTAAAGGTAGAGATGTGATAATGAGAGCACTCTCTAACATGTTAAAGGTAGAGATGTGATAATGAGAGCACTCTAACATGTTAAAGGTAGAGATGTGATAATGAGAGCACACTCTGACATGTTAAAGGTAGAGATGTGATAATGAGAGCACACTCTAACATGTTAAAGGAAGAGATGTGATAATGAGAGCACTCTAACATGTTAAAGGTAGAGATGTGATAATGAGAGGAAGAGATGTGATAATGAGAGCACTCTAACATGTTAAAGGTAGAGATGTGATAATGAGAGGAAGAGATGTGATAATGAGAGCACACTCTAACATGTTAAAGGTAGAGATGTGATAATGAGAGGTAGAGATGTGATAATGAGAGCACACTCTAACATGTTAAAGGTAGAGATGTGATAATGAGAGCACTCTCTAACATGTTAAAGGTAGAGATGTGATAATGAGAGCACACTCTAACATGTTAAAGGTAGAGATGTGATAATGAGAGCACACTCTAACATGTTAAAGGTAGAGATGTGATAATGAGAGCACTCTAACATGTTAAAGGTAGAGATGTGATAATGAGAGCACTCTAACATGTTAAAGGTAGAGATGTGATAATGAGAGCACACTCTAACATGTTAAAGGTAGAGATGTGATAATGAGAGCACACTCTAACATGTTAAAGGTAGAGATGTGATAATGAGAGCACTCTAACATGTTAAAGGTAGAGATGTGATAATGAGAGCACACTCTAACATGTTAAAGGTAGAGATGTGATAATGAGAGCACACTCTAACATGTTAAAGGTAGAGATGTGATAATGAGAGCACTCTAACATGTTAAAGGTAGAGATGTGATAATGAGAGCACTCTAACATGTTAAAGGTAGAGATGTGATAATGAGAGCACTCTAACATGTTAAAGGTAGAGATGTGATAATGAGAGCACTCTAACATGTTAAAGGTAGAGATGTGATAATGAGAGCACACTCTAACATGTTAAAGGTAGAGATGTGATAATGAGAGCACACTCTAACATGTTAAAGGTAGAGATGTGATAATGAGAGCACTCTCTAACATGTTAAAGGTAGAGATGTGATAATGAGAGCACTCTAACATGTTAAAGGTAGAGATGTGATAATGAGAGCACACTCTAACATGTTAAAGGTAGAGATGTGATAATGAGAGCACACTCTAACATGTTAAAGGAAGAGATGTGATAATGAGAGCACTCTAACATGTTAAAGGTAGAGATGTGATAATGAGAGGAAGAGATGTGATAATGAGAGCACTCTAACATGTTAAAGGTAGAGATGTGATAATGAGAGGAAGAGATGTGATAATGAGAGCACACTCTAACATGTTAAAGGTAGAGATGTGATAATGAGAGGTAGAGATGTGATAATGAGAGCACACTCTAACATGTTAAAGGTAGAGATGTGATAATGAGAGCACTCTCTAACATGTTAAAGGTAGAGATGTGATAATGAGAGCACACTCTAACATGTTAAAGGTAGAGATGTGATAATGAGAGCACACTCTAACATGTTAAAGGTAGAGATGTGATAATGAGAGCACTCTAACATGTTAAAGGTAGAGATGTGATAATGAGAGCACTCTAACATGTTAAAGGTAGAGATGTGATAATGAGAGCACACTCTAACATGTTAAAGGTAGAGATGTGATAATGAGAGCACTCTAACATGTTAAAGGTAGAGATGTGATAATGAGAGCACACTCTAACATGTTAAAGGTAGAGATGTGATAATGAGAGCACACTCTAACATGTTAAAGGTAGAGATGTGATAATGAGAGCACACTCTAACATGTTAAAGGTAGAGATGTGATAATGAGAGCACACTCTAACATGTTAAAGGTAGAGATGTGATAATGAGAGCACACTCTAACATGTTAAAGGTAGAGATGTGATAATGAGAGCACTCTAACATGTTAAAGGTAGAGATGTGATAATGAGAGCACACTCTAACATGTTAAAGGTAGAGATGTGATAATGAGAGCACTCTAACATGTTAAAGGTAGAGATGTGATAATGAGAGCACTCTAACATGTTAAAGGTAGAGATGTGATAATGAGAGCACTCTAACATGTTAAAGGTAGAGATGTGATAATGAGAGCACTCTAACATGTTAAAGGTAGAGATGTGATAATGAGAGCACACTCTAACATGTTAAAGGTAGAGATGTGATAATGAGAGCACACTCTAACATGTTAAAGGTAGAGATGTGATAATGAGAGCACACTCTAACATGTTAAAGGTAGAGATGTGATAATGAGAGCACACTCTAACATGTTAAAGGTAGAGATGTGATAATGAGAGCGCACTCTAACATGTTAAAGGTAGAGATGTGATAATGAGAGGTAGAGATGTGATAATGAGAGGTAGAGATGTGATAATGAGAGCACACTCTAACATGTTAAAGGTAGAGATGTGATAATGAGAGCGCACTCTAACATGTTAAAGGTAGAGATGTGATAATGAGAGGTAGAGATGTGATAATGAGAGGTAGAGATGTGATAATGAGAGCACACTCTAACATGTTAAAGGTAGAGATGTGATAATGAGAGCACACTCTAACATGTTAAAGGTAGAGATGTGATAATGAGAGGTAGAGATGTGATAATGAGAGGTAGAGATGTGATAATGAGAGCACACTCTAACATGTTAAAGGTAGAGATGTGATAATGAGAGCACTCTAACATGTTAAAGGTAGAGATGTGATAATGAGAGCACTCTAACATGTTAAAGGTAGAGATGTGATAATGAGAGCACTCTAACATGTTAAAGGTAGAGATGTGATAATGAGAGCACACTCTAACATGTTAATGGTAGAGATGTGATAATGAGAGCACACTCTAACATGTTAATGGTAGAGATGTGATAATGAGAGCACACTCTAACATGTTAATGGTAGAGATGTGATAATGAGAGCACACTCTAACATGTTAAAGGTAGAGATGTGATAATGAGAGCACACTCTAACATGTTAAAGGTAGAGATGTGATAATGAGAGCACACTCTAACATGTTAAAGGTAGAGATGTGATAATGAGAGCACACTCTAACATGTTAAAGGTAGAGATGTGATAATGAGAGCACTCTAACATGTTAAAGGTAGAGATGTGATAATGAGAGCACTCTAACATGTTAAAGGTAGAGATGTGATAATGAGAGCACACTCTAACATGTTAAAGGTAGAGATGTGATAATGAGAGCACTCTAACATGTTAAAGGTAGAGATGTGATAATGAGAGCACACTCTAACATGTTAAAGGTAGAGATGTGATAATGAGAGCACACTCTAACATGTTAAAGGTAGAGATGTGATAATGAGAGCACTCTAACATGTTAAAGGTAGAGATGTGATAATGAGAGCACACTCTAACATGTTAAAGGTAGAGATGTGATAATGAGAGCACACTCTAACATGTTAATGGAAGAGATGTGATAATGAGAGGTAGAGATGTGATAATGAGAGCGCACTCTAACATGTTAAAGGTAGAGATGTGATAATGAGAGCACACTCTAACATGTTAATGGAAGAGATGTGATAATGAGAGGTAGAGATGTGATAATGAGAGCACTCTAACATGTTAAAGGTAGAGATGTGATAATGAGAGCACACTCTAACATGTTAAAGGTAGAGATGTGATAATGAGAGCACTCTAACATGTTAAAGGTAGAGATGTGATAATGAGAGCACACTCTAACATGTTAATGGAAGAGATGTGATAATGAGAGGTAGAGATGTGATAATGAGAGCACTCTAACATGTTAAAGGTAGAGATGTGATAATGAGAGCACACTCTAACATGTTAAAGGTAGAGATGTGATAATGAGAGCACTCTAACATGTTAAAGGTAGAGATGTGATAATGAGAGCACTCTAACATGTTAAAGGTAGAGATGTGATAATGAGAGCACTCTAACATGTTAAAGGTAGAGATGTGATAATGAGAGCACACTCTAACATGTTAAAGGTAGAGATGTGATAATGAGAGCACACTCTAACATGTTAAAGGTAGAGATGTGATAATGAGAGCACACTCTAACATGTTAAAGGTAGAGATGTGATAATGAGAGCACACTCTAACATGTTAAAGGTAGAGATGTGATAATGAGAGCACACTCTAACATGTTAAAGGTAGAGATGTGATAATGAGAGCACACTCTAACATGTTAAAGGTAGAGATGTGATAATGAGAGCACACTCTAACATGTTAAAGGTAGAGATGTGATAATGAGAGCGCACTCTAACATGTTAAAGGTAGAGATGTGATAATGAGAGGTAGAGATGTGATAATGAGAGGTAGAGATGTGATAATGAGAGCACACTCTAACATGTTAAAGGTAGAGATGTGATAATGAGAGCGCACTCTAACATGTTAAAGGTAGAGATGTGATAATGAGAGGTAGAGATGTGATAATGAGAGGTAGAGATGTGATAATGAGAGCACACTCTAACATGTTAAAGGTAGAGATGTGATAATGAGAGCACACTCTAACATGTTAAAGGTAGAGATGTGATAATGAGAGCACACTCTAACATGTTAAAGGTAGAGATGTGATAATGAGAGCACTCTAACATGTTAAAGGTAGAGATGTGATAATGAGAGCACTCTAACATGTTAAAGGTAGAGATGTGATAATGAGAGCACTCTAACATGTTAAAGGTAGAGATGTGATAATGAGAGCACTCTAACATGTTAAAGGTAGAGATGTGATAATGAGAGCACACTCTAACATGTTAAAGGTAGAGATGTGATAATGAGAGCACACTCTAACATGTTAAAGGTAGAGATGTGATAATGAGAGCACACTCTAACATGTTAAAGGTAGAGATGTGATAATGAGAGCACACTCTAACATGTTAAAGGTAGAGATGTGATAATGAGAGCACACTCTAACATGTTAAAGGTAGAGATGTGATAATGAGAGCACACTCTAACATGTTAAAGGTAGAGATGTGATAATGAGAGCACACTCTAACATGTTAAAGGTAGAGATGTGATAATGAGAGCGCACTCTAACATGTTAAAGGTAGAGATGTGATAATGAGAGGTAGAGATGTGATAATGAGAGGTAGAGATGTGATAATGAGAGCACACTCTAACATGTTAAAGGTAGAGATGTGATAATGAGAGCGCACTCTAACATGTTAAAGGTAGAGATGTGATAATGAGAGGTAGAGATGTGATAATGAGAGGTAGAGATGTGATAATGAGAGCACACTCTAACATGTTAAAGGTAGAGATGTGATAATGAGAGCACACTCTAACATGTTAAAGGTAGAGATGTGATAATGAGAGCACACTCTAACATGTTAAAGGTAGAGATGTGATAATGAGAGCACTCTAACATGTTAAAGGTAGAGATGTGATAATGAGAGCACTCTAACATGTTAAAGGTAGAGATGTGATAATGAGAGCACTCTAACATGTTAAAGGTAGAGATGTGATAATGAGAGCACTCTAACATGTTAAAGGTAGAGATGTGATAATGAGAGCACACTCTAACATGTTAAAGGTAGAGATGTGATAATGAGAGCACACTCTAACATGTTAAAGGTAGAGATGTGATAATGAGAGCACACTCTAACATGTTAAAGGTAGAGATGTGATAATGAGAGCACACTCTAACATGTTAAAGGTAGAGATGTGATAATGAGAGCACACTCTAACATGTTAAAGGTAGAGATGTGATAATGAGAGCACACTCTAACATGTTAAAGGTAGAGATGTGATAATGAGAGCACTCTAACATGTTAAAGGTAGAGATGTGATAATGAGAGCACACTCTAACATGTTAAAGGTAGAGATGTGATAATGAGAGCACTCTAACATGTTAAAGGTAGAGATGTGATAATGAGAGCACACTCTAACATGTTAAAGGTAGAGATGTGATAATGAGAGCACACTCTAACATGTTAAAGGTAGAGATGTGATAATGAGAGCACACTCTAACATGTTAAAGGTAGAGATGTGATAATGAGAGCACACTCTAACATGTTAAAGGTAGAGATGTGATAATGAGAGCACACTCTAACATGTTAAAGGTAGAGATGTGATAATGAGAGCACTCTAACATGTTAAAGGTAGAGATGTGATAATGAGAGCACACTCTAACATGTTAAAGGTAGAGATGTGATAATGAGAGCACTCTAACATGTTAAAGGTAGAGATGTGATAATGAGAGCACACTCTAACATGTTAAAGGTAGAGATGTGATAATGAGAGCACACTCTAACATGTTAAAGGTAGAGATGTGATAATGAGAGCACACTCTAACATGTTAAAGGTAGAGATGTGATAATGAGAGCACACTCTAACATGTTAAAGGTAGAGATGTGATAATGAGAGCACTCTAACATGTTAAAGGTAGAGATGTGATAATGAGAGCACTCTAACATGTTAAAGGTAGAGATGTGATAATGAGAGCACTCTAACATGTTAAAGGTAGAGATGTGATAATGAGAGCACTCTAACATGTTAAAGGTAGAGATGTGATAATGAGAGCACACTCTAACATGTTAAAGGTAGAGATGTGATAATGAGAGCACACTCTAACATGTTAAAGGTAGAGATGTGATAATGAGAGCACACTCTAACATGTTAAAGGTAGAGATGTGATAATGAGAGCACACTCTAACATGTTAAAGGTAGAGATGTGATAATGAGAGCACACTCTAACATGTTAAAGGTAGAGATGTGATAATGAGAGCACACTCTAACATGTTAAAGGTAGAGATGTGATAATGAGAGCACTCTAACATGTTAAAGGTAGAGATGTGATAATGAGAGCACACTCTAACATGTTAAAGGTAGAGATGTGATAATGAGAGCACTCTAACATGTTAAAGGTAGAGATGTGATAATGAGAGCACACTCTAACATGTTAAAGGTAGAGATGTGATAATGAGAGCACACTCTAACATGTTAAAGGTAGAGATGTGATAATGAGAGCACACTCTAACATGTTAAAGGTAGAGATGTGATAATGAGAGCACACTCTAACATGTTAAAGGTAGAGATGTGATAATGAGAGCACACTCTAACATGTTAAAGGTAGAGATGTGATAATGAGAGCACACTCTAACATGTTAAAGGTAGAGATGTGATAATGAGAGCACTCTAACATGTTAAAGGTAGAGATGTGATAATGAGAGCACTCTAACATGTTAAAGGTAGAGATGTGATAATGAGAGCACTCTAACATGTTAAAGGTAGAGATGTGATAATGAGAGCACTCTAACATGTTAAAGGTAGAGATGTGATAATGAGAGCACACTCTAACATGTTAAAGGTAGAGATGTGATAATGAGAGCACACTCTAACATGTTAAAGGTAGAGATGTGATAATGAGAGCACACTCTAACATGTTAAAGGTAGAGATGTGATAATGAGAGCACTCTAACATGTTAAAGGTAGAGATGTGATAATGAGAGCACTCTAACATGTTAAAGGTAGAGATGTGATAATGAGAGCACTCTAACATGTTAAAGGTAGAGATGTGATAATGAGAGCACACTCTAACATGTTAAAGGTAGAGATGTGATAATGAGAGCACACTCTAACATGTTAAAGGTAGAGATGTGATAATGAGAGCACACTCTAACATGTTAAAGGTAGAGATGTGATAATGAGAGCACACTCTAACATGTTAAAGGTAGAGATGTGATAATGAGAGCACACTCTAACATGTTAAAGGTAGAGATGTGATAATGAGAGCACACTCTAACATGTTAAAGGTAGAGATGTGATAATGAGAGCACTCTAACATGTTAAAGGTAGAGATGTGATAATGAGAGCACACTCTAACATGTTAAAGGTAGAGATGTGATAATGAGAGCACTCTAACATGTTAAAGGTAGAGATGTGATAATGAGAGCACACTCTAACATGTTAAAGGTAGAGATGTGATAATGAGAGCACACTCTAACATGTTAAAGGTAGAGATGTGATAATGAGAGCACACTCTAACATGTTAAAGGTAGAGATGTGATAATGAGAGCACACTCTAACATGTTAAAGGTAGAGATGTGATAATGAGAGCACACTCTAACATGTTAAAGGTAGAGATGTGATAATGAGAGCACTCTAACATGTTAAAGGTAGAGATGTGATAATGAGAGCACACTCTAACATGTTAAAGGTAGAGATGTGATAATGAGAGCACTCTAACATGTTAAAGGTAGAGATGTGATAATGAGAGCACTCTAACATGTTAAAGGTAGAGATGTGATAATGAGAGCACTCTAACATGTTAAAGGTAGAGATGTGATAATGAGAGCACTCTAACATGTTAAAGGTAGAGATGTGATAATGAGAGCACACTCTAACATGTTAAAGGTAGAGATGTGATAATGAGAGCACACTCTAACATGTTAAAGGTAGAGATGTGATAATGAGAGCACACTCTAACATGTTAAAGGTAGAGATGTGATAATGAGAGCACACTCTAACATGTTAAAGGTAGAGATGTGATAATGAGAGCGCACTCTAACATGTTAAAGGTAGAGATGTGATAATGAGAGGTAGAGATGTGATAATGAGAGGTAGAGATGTGATAATGAGAGCACACTCTAACATGTTAAAGGTAGAGATGTGATAATGAGAGCGCACTCTAACATGTTAAAGGTAGAGATGTGATAATGAGAGGTAGAGATGTGATAATGAGAGGTAGAGATGTGATAATGAGAGCACACTCTAACATGTTAAAGGTAGAGATGTGATAATGAGAGCACACTCTAACATGTTAAAGGTAGAGATGTGATAATGAGAGGTAGAGATGTGATAATGAGAGGTAGAGATGTGATAATGAGAGCACACTCTAACATGTTAAAGGTAGAGATGTGATAATGAGAGCACTCTAACATGTTAAAGGTAGAGATGTGATAATGAGAGCACTCTAACATGTTAAAGGTAGAGATGTGATAATGAGAGCACACTCTAACATGTTAAAGGTAGAGATGTGATAATGAGAGCACACTCTAACATGTTAAAGGTAGAGATGTGATAATGAGAGCACACTCTAACATGTTAAAGGTAGAGATGTGATAATGAGAGCACACTCTAACATGTTAAAGGTAGAGATGTGATAATGAGAGCACACTCTAACATGTTAAAGGTAGAGATGTGATAATGAGAGCACACTCTAACATGTTAATGGTAGAGATGTGATAATGAGAGCACTCTAACATGTTAAAGGTAGAGATGTGATAATGAGAGCACACTCTAACATGTTAAAGGTAGAGATGTGATAATGAGAGCACACTCTAACATGTTAAAGGTAGAGATGTGATAATGAGAGCACACTCTAACATGTTAAAGGTAGAGATGTGATAATGAGAGCACACTCTAACATGTTAAAGGTAGAGATGTGATAATGAGAGCACTCTAACATGTTAAAGGTAGAGATGTGATAATGAGAGCACACTCTAACATGTTAAAGGTAGAGATGTGATAATGAGAGCACACTCTAACATGTTAAAGGTAGAGATGTGATAATGAGAGCACACTCTAACATGTTAAAGGTAGAGATGTGATAATGAGAGCACACTCTAACATGTTAAAGGTAGAGATGTGATAATGAGAGCGCACTCTAACATGTTAAAGGTAGAGATGTGATAATGAGAGGTAGAGATGTGATAATGAGAGGTAGAGATGTGATAATGAGAGCACACTCTAACATGTTAAAGGTAGAGATGTGATAATGAGAGCGCACTCTAACATGTTAAAGGTAGAGATGTGATAATGAGAGGTAGAGATGTGATAATGAGAGGTAGAGATGTGATAATGAGAGCACACTCTAACATGTTAAAGGTAGAGATGTGATAATGAGAGCACACTCTAACATGTTAAAGGTAGAGATGTGATAATGAGAGGTAGAGATGTGATAATGAGAGGTAGAGATGTGATAATGAGAGCACACTCTAACATGTTAAAGGTAGAGATGTGATAATGAGAGCACTCTAACATGTTAAAGGTAGAGATGTGATAATGAGAGCACTCTAACATGTTAAAGGTAGAGATGTGATAATGAGAGCACTCTAACATGTTAAAGGTAGAGATGTGATAATGAGAGCACACTCTAACATGTTAAAGGTAGAGATGTGATAATGAGAGCACACTCTAACATGTTAAAGGTAGAGATGTGATAATGAGAGCACACTCTAACATGTTAAAGGTAGAGATGTGATAATGAGAGCACTCTAACATGTTAAAGGTAGAGATGTGATAATGAGAGCACACTCTAACATGTTAAAGGTAGAGATGTGATAATGAGAGCACACTCTAACATGTTAATGGTAGAGATGTGATAATGAGAGCACTCTAACATGTTAATGGTAGAGATGTGATAATGAGAGCACTCTAACATGTTAAAGGTAGAGATGTGATAATGAGAGCACACTCTAACATGTTAAAGGTAGAGATGTGATAATGAGAGCACACTCTAACATGTTAAAGGTAGAGATGTGATAATGAGAGCACACTCTAACATGTTAAAGGTAGAGATGTGATAATGAGAGCACACTCTAACATGTTAAAGGTAGAGATGTGATAATGAGAGCACTCTAACATGTTAAAGGTAGAGATGTGATAATGAGAGCACTCTAACATGTTAAAGGTAGAGATGTGATAATGAGAGCACACTCTAACATGTTAAAGGTAGAGATGTGATAATGAGAGCACACTCTAACATGTTAAAGGTAGAGATGTGATAATGAGAGCACACTCTAACATGTTAAAGGTAGAGATGTGATAATGAGAGCACACTCTAACATGTTAAAGGTAGAGATGTGATAATGAGAGCACACTCTAACATGTTAAAGGTAGAGATGTGATAATGAGAGCACACTCTAACATGTTAAAGGTAGAGATGTGATAATGAGAGCACACTCTAACATGTTAAAGGTAGAGATGTGATAATGAGAGCACACTCTAACATGTTAAAGGTAGAGATGTGATAATGAGAGCACACTCTAACATGTTAAAGGTAGAGATGTGATAATGAGAGCACACTCTAACATGTTAAAGGTAGAGATGTGATAATGAGAGCACACTCTAACATGTTAAAGGTAGAGATGTGATAATGAGAGCACACTCTAACATGTTAAAGGTAGAGATGTGATAATGAGAGCACTCTAACATGTTAAAGGTAGAGATGTGATAATGAGAGGTAGAGATGTGATAATGAGAGGTAGAGATGTGATAATGAGAGGAAGAGATGTGATAATGAGAGGTAGAGATGTGATAATGAGAGGTAGAGATGTGATAATGAGAGGTAGAGATGTGATAATGAGAGGTAGAGATGTGATAATGAGAGGTAGAGATGTGATAATGAGAGCACACTCTAACATGTTAAAGGTAGAGATGTGATAATGAGAGGTAGAGATGTGATAATGAGAGGTAGAGATGTGATAATGAGAGCACACTCTAATGGAAAAGCACAATTTTGATGGAGCACTAAATGTTTCCTTTTCTAAAGAGCGTTGGCAGGAGTCAGAGCAACGTCACCTGAGAAGAGCGTTGGCAGGAGTCAGAGCAACGTCACCTGAGAAGAGCGTTGGCAGGAGTCAGAGCAACGTCACCTGAAAAGAGCGTTGGCAGGAGTCAGAGCAACGTCACCTGAAAAGAGCGTTGGCAGGAGTCAGAGCAACGTCACCTGAAAAGAGCGTTGGCAGGAGTCAGAGCAACGTCACCTGGTAAGGATGAGATATGTTACAAAATGGTTGAAAACTTAACTCATCAAGCGCAATTAGTGATTCTGCAATTATATAATAAGGTGTGGCAGTCAGGGGTATTGCCATCAGCTTGGAAGCAGTCTGATGTTATTCCAATTGGGAAACCTGGAAAAGACAAAGGTGAAACAACTAGCTATAGACCTATCGCACTAACATTTAACTTACGTAAAATAATGGAGCGTATGGTCACTGACAGGATAACTTGCATATTAGAGAGCAGGAACTTGCTTATACCTCAGCAGAGTGGTTTCCGTAGAGGGAGGTCAACTATGGATCCTGTGCTATGTTTAGAGGATGAAATTATGGCTTAGGCTAAAAAGGAACTGGTAGCTGCTGTCTTTGATGTGGAGAAGGCATATGATATGTAATGGAAAGATGGTCTTCTTATCAAATTAGAATCCATGGGTATTGGTGGAAGAATGTTTAACTGGATTATTAATTTTTTGAAGGACAGGACTATAGAGGTAAGAGTTGGGCTATCCCACTCCAGGATTTACTCTATAGAAAATGGGGTACCGCAAGGGAGTGTATGCAGTCCTATTTTATTTAATATCATGATTAACGAGGTTTTTTCAGAGGTTGATGCTAGACTTGGGAGGTCTTTATATGCAGGTGATGGGGCATTGTGGGTGAGTGGGCGTAATGCAGCATTTGTTGGAAAGAAGCTACAGGCAGCAGTCAGCATTGTTGAGAAGTGGGGAAACAGGAGGGGTTTCCGGTTTTCTGTGGACAAGACACAGGTTATTTGTTTTTCTAAGAAATACAATAACCCTACAATACAAGTCACCCTTTATGGGCAATTAGTTAAGCAGGTTCAAAATATAAGGTTTTTAGGTGTGTGGATGGACCATAAACTAACATTTAGAGACCATATTCAGAAAACTTTCACCAAGTGCAAGAAGGCAGTCAATGTTATAAGATGCTTGGTAGGAAGTGGTTGGGGTGCTAGCATGAACTCTCTTAAACATATTTATACTGCCATAGTCAGATCTACATTGGATTATGCATGCATTGTATTTAGTTCAGCTGCAAAATCTCACTTACAAAAGCTTGACTTGGTTCAGGCACAAGCCCTTCGTCTGTGTTGTGGTGCAGTCAAGACTTCTTCAATCCCAGCTCTCCAGGTGGAGGGTGGGGAGATGCCTTTATCTATGAGACGCCTACAGCTTGCCATGGTATATTGGGTGAATCTGCAGGGGCATAAACAGGATCATCCAACCAAACCTGTGTTGAACTCTAGCTGGGAACATGGAAGGAAACAATTTAGCAGTTTTGGATGGGTGGGAAACAGTCAAGCTGAGAAACTGGGTCTTTTAAAATGAAGTCACAGCTGTACAGTGGCATTAACCGTCATTCCCCCTTGGATATCTCCCTTGCCAGCAGTAGAGTTTGAAATAGCAAAGATGTCAAAACACTGCAGGGAATATGGTGGGATGAACGATCTGGTGCAACAATACTTAGGTCTCAAGTATAATAGCAGTATTCAAATATTTACAGATGGTTCAAAAGATCCAGATACAGGAAAGACGGGAGCAGCAGTGTATATACCACATTTTCAGAAATCAATATTTAAAAGAACATCAGACCATTTAGCAGTTTACACTTTGGAACTTTTAGCTATTTTACTAGCTCTTACGTGGATAGAGGAGGTTGGGTCTAATCAATATATTATCTGCTCAGACTCAATGGCATCTTTAACTCATTGAATGCCAAGCTGTTTTCGGAAGCTTTGTCCTAGAGTGCCAGCAATCTAGACCATCGTTGATGATTTTTGTACAGCCACAGCATATTCTGTGTTATAGCTATGAACACATACAATGGCTCGTTTAAAAGGTGAGACTTTAAGCTCTCAGTGGGTGCAAACCGTGCATTTCTACACGCCTCTGTTCCTGAGAAATCCCAAGCTAAACAGTGGCTAGTTTTCATCAAAATCGCTGTTTTTTTTTAGAAATGGAGATATAACGTCTTTCATGAAATATGAAGTGTTGCCATAGACAGTAAAAGAAATGGACGAACAGACTCCGTCGTTTTCAATGGGAGGGCACTGAGTCAAATAGAACGATTTTTCAGTTGGTCCCCCCAGTACTGCGCAGACTCACACTTAACTTTGTGACGTTAGCCATCGAACTGAATCTTGTAACTCATATGATAGATACACAGAAATTCTTCTCACACTTCCTTCGCCTTCAAAGTCATCAAAGTTAAACATTTATTTATGTATTATTATTAATATCATCCTCACCAAGTCGTGTTGAAGCTACCATACATGATCATCTTCAAAAACAGTCATGCTAAAACAAAACAAAAAAGTTATAGCCTTGAAGCTAATCTTCTTTCCACTTTTCCGACCTACAGTCAATCCATCGAAAACCTCTGAAATGATTAGTGCCGTTTTTTTTTTTAATTAGGTTTACTTTTTTATTATTATAAGGTTGCCTCTGTGTAATGCTTTACCTTAACATACGGTCGTGTATGCTAGGTTTTGCTTATGAGTTACCGTCATAGACAGTAAGGTGGACTGAGCTTCTTATCCAAACAATACGGTTATCTCCCTACGGCGCGAAAGAGAGATTACGTCAAAGCTAGCTTCCCTCCAACCGAACAAGCTAACCAGTCTTCTTACGGGTAACCAACGTTACGGACGAGGTAGTGGAGTTTGTTTTGCCTTTGTAGTGTTTATGTGGATTACACAGAAGCTACAATATCGGCACAGGATATATGTTATATGAAGTTATGGTATTTCAAAAAAATCCTAGAATGAATGGACTTCTATGGGAGTTAGCAGAGAGGTGGTCCCTCCAGCCTACGTCGATTCTTCTACTTCCGGGAATTCGCCTGCCCCCTTGAGTGTTGCCTGTAAACTTCGGTAAACTTTCCGGGAAGTGATCAGCGAGACCTGGCGAGATTGCCACCTAGTGATAGACCCACGAAAATGGCCTGGTTTTGACCTGACGTGCATGTGTTACGACCCCCTGTGCCCTCTTCAGGCTTGGCATAGCCAATGCACTGACAGTGGTGTCCTTGGTTCCACTAATTGGTTAATGGTATACACCTGGGTTAATGGGTTGGGCTATATACAGGGTTGTTTCTCTCTCTGTCTCTCTCTTGCTGGGTCACTTCTGGGTTAGGCACATTTCTAATTTGAAGACACATTGATAGATTTCTTTCCTACACACTTCTTATCTCTTTCTTTATCTTTCACTCCTCTTTTGCAACACCATACTGACGCTTGCATTACACCCACGCACTTACATACATTGTAGTTTTCTCCCCTAGACATCTTGTGAACTGCAGTAATTTAATATTTACTGATGACTTTTAAATAAATATATTTTGGTTGACCAGTGCATGTAAAGAAATTGACAATAAAGCCGACTTGACTAGACTTGATTTTTTATGATTTAAGAGGGCAATTGATCCACCACAATCTAGTTAGGCCTACATCCATTCACTGCCCAACAACGTGATGTTCCTGGGTTTCCAGGATTTCGGGTCGACATAAAAAAAACTAAAAAACTAAAATTAAACTTGCCGATGGGTTCAAGGAACCAGCTGTGGAATATCCATCCCCAGTAAACAAAATAAAGTCCTGGCGACGTCCCCTAAAGGTCCCCTGGCGAACGTCACCTCCTCGACATTGTGTAGGGTTCCCTTTACGTCCCACGGACCTCTGTTCGGGAGGTCTAAAAGACGTCCACGAGACTTTGAGAGACGTTATGCGTGCAACGTTTATATTTCCGCGATGGTAAAAAAAAAAAAAAACATGAAGCGCGATTTAGTAGCCTATGGTAGGCTATTACATCCTGTAAGTCTCAGCGTTGCTAGGAGAGAAGGAACATGAACACGCATTAACAACTTGTGCTACAACTGCACAATCAACTTCACTCACCTAATATTTTCCCGCATGTACAGTCTGAAATCACGTCCTCCGAAAACATTAGACTAATGATGAGTAGACATGGACATTTATACCGGGCTAGGATGTGCTGCTTTCACATCTACGGTGTCATTTTCTTAATAAACTAATACGACGTTTTAATGGGCATATCCCGTAGCATATTGTTCAAAACATTATCAGAGTAGGCCTAGGCTAGCCTAAGATAAATTGTTCAAACCATATTGTTTCAAAATATTAAAAACTAATAATAGCCAAAAATACTAAATGAATCGCAATGCATGCTGGGAAGCAAAACTCAACATGAAATAAAGTACATGAAATATAACTAGAATGCATTGACGTTATATCCACTCGTTTTATTGGACCGGTGATCAAACAGGGACAGCCTATAAATGTAAGCCTCTCTTCCTGGAACATTGCAGATAAAGAAAAATGTATCGTTTTCTCTGAATGCTCTTTGTAGCCAACTTTAAGATGAAATAAATAGATTACAGATGTTTCTATTCTATATCATTGTTTTATTAATAAACAGTAAGGCTCTGGTGAGGCAGAGAGCTTGCTCCTCGTCAGAAATCTCATCGGATAGGCTATGTGCACTCTTTGCTGTTTCCACAAGGAGCTGCTAACATCGGGGACAGCTATGCGTGACACTTTTAAACGCGAGCATGCGTCAAATAAATTACAATAACATTTAAACAAGTCATGAAGAAGCAATATCCTTAATTCTTCTGCAATGTAGAGCTAGATCGTTTTGCTTTACACATTAAGTAGTCACTTCTGTTGCTAGACAACCCTAAACAAATGCTACGTGGTCTGCTTTTAACATTTCTCTAGTTTTATTGCATCGTATGCAGCTCCAAAAGTCGGTTCAGTCCCAATTCGGCCGTGTGTGTGTTTCTGAAAATAAAACAGATAATAAGTACGTGACTACGTTAAATAAACCACTGCCTATTTAGAGCATGTTACATGCATCACTTAATGACAGTTATCTGAAGAAATGTGCATTGTAGGCTAAGCTAGAAGCTAAGAACAGCGACTTTGCTAACGTTACACCAAGCATCACGGTTGTGGCTAGATGGGATACAGCTAAGAACGGAAGTCACGTAACAGATAGTGAAATCTCCAGTGAAATATCCATAGAAATAAACAGTATCAGGACAGGAAGTCGCCTAACTAAACCCTAACCTTAACCCTTAGCTGTATCCCTTCTAGCCACCACCAAGCATCACATCAGCTAACATGAATTTGATAAAATCCCTTCCCTAGTTTGTAACGTTATACATTAACGTTAAACTCAAAATGTATAATTCAGCATGTCTGCATATGCAGACATGCTGAATTATGTAGCACATAGGCCTACATTTTGAGTTTAACGTTAACAACCCTTTTCCCAGTTTATGATGTTGTGCGTCTATGAGCAAATAGACGCACAACTTCATAAACTGTATGATATGTTGCCTTAGACTACGGTAGGCTAATGCAGCTACTGCTAGAGAGACTAACAGACTAGATAGATAGATACTTTAGTCATCCCCAGACGTGTAACGTGAAGTCGTGCATGGATGTGATGTCTCCGTCCTGCAGGCGGTAGCCAGAGCGCTCTCAACTCCGCTGCCATGTGTGAATAAACAAACGTCCCCCCCATGTCCCCGGTATAACGTTATTGTCGGGTCCTTAGAAGGTATTTGAAATGACCAAATGCAATGTCATCCGAGGGACCTGACGGTGACGTCCCCAGAAAGTCCTGCACCGGACGTCATGCAATAACCAAACGATAACTTGCTCCGGACATCAATAAGGTCACCGGAACGTCCGCTAGAAAACATGACGTTCGGGACCAATGGGGGACGTCGTGAATGTCGGCATAAGGTCCGGGGGACGTTCCGTGTTTGTCGGGTCCTTGTCTCAGCTCATTTTATTTTAAGTTCACTTTAAGATCTTAAAAATAGCCAAGGCTACTCCATTTTTCTCCCCAATTACTCTTATCTTGCCTCATTTCTCCTCATTTCGAATGTTGCCTTTTAGGCTACTTATTTTATTTCACATTTAACATTAGGCCTAGGCCTACAACTAGGCTTCATCCAAATATACACATATACATACATAGCCTATACACGCATGTTAAACATTACGATGCTCCGGACCTTTGCTTAAGGAAATTTTCCGTAACTGGACCTCGCTGAAGGTTAATTGAATACCCCTGCTGTAGAACATGTATCGCTAGAGTGTGAAGCATGCAACACAGAGAGAACCACACTAGGCTACTAAGACATCAAAGGCTTAGGGTACACACATTTAACAGTAGAGGGTTTACTTTCTTTTTCTTCAGTTAAACCATCAGCATGGCCAGCTCTCATGCGGTATTTAAAGGAGACAGGTCTTTTCAGTAGAATTTAAGATTACACCCCATTTTTTTTTTTTTTTTTACACGAATAAATGATAAATACAGGCGTCTAATTCCGCATTGAAGCTCCACACCCCAAACAGTTGGTGGCGGTAATGCACCAAGTTGGTATGCCAACCACCATTAAATTTAAGGAAGAAGAAGAAGAACGCGGGAGTTTTGTTATGTTTCACCACAACGGCATACTTATTGGTGCGATACATCTCAAGAGTTGTGTGCCTCTCCACTCGCTGGGATTTTTCGAAATTATTTTGATACTGCAGCAACGTTAAACAACATGCCTGCCACATCAGACATCCATACCCCTGCCACTACGGACACCGGGAAGACGGAACCGTTCGAACAGAAAGACGAAGAGAAGAAATGCCCAGAGAAAGCGGCTTTCTCCTTGTTTTGTGATGAACGCGGGTATCTGAACCAGATTGAGTACATTCTGCAGAACGGGGTTCGGAAAGGCGATCGGACTGGAACCGGAGTCATTTCAGTGTTCGGTTTACAAGCTAGATACAGTTTACGGGGTAAGTAGTGTTTCAGTCTTTAGTTATTGTTACTCAATAAAGACGTTTGCCAATTCCCTTGATAATGGTAAACATTTGGTGAACAAAGGCGGACTGTGCTTTTCCAGTTTCTGAAGGGGCGAGTTAAGTGCGATGTGATTTAGCTTCAATTTATATAGCAGCTACATTGCATATGCTACAAAACATCTGTATTTATCATCTTTCTATTGGGCAGACCAGTTTCCTTTGCTGACGACAAAGCGTGTGTTCTGGAAGGCCATCCTGGAGGAGCTGTTGTGGTTTATTAAAGTAAGTCACATTAAGTGTGCTAGTGCTCATGTCCTAGTGCTCATGTAGGCTATGTGCTAGTGCTTAGTAGGCTATGTGCTAGTGCTCATGTCCTAGTGCTCATGTAGGCTATGTCTTAGTGCTCATGTCCTAGTGCTCATGTAGGCTATGTGCTAGTGCTTAGTAGGCTATGTGCTAGTGCTCATGTCCTAGTGCTCATGTAGGCTATGTGCTAGTGCTTAGTAGGCTATGTGCTAGTGCTCATGTCCTAGTGCTCATGTAGGCTATGTGCTAGTGCTTAGTAGGCTATGTGCTAGTGCTCATGTCCTAGTGCTCATGTAGGCTATGTCCTAGTGCTCATTAGTGATGTTACCTGTGAACCCCCTGCTTCGAAGCGTGTATCAAAGACATGAACCAATTTGGAGTGAAGCTTTGGATCGGAGCTTGATTCGTTTTGTGATAATCACGTGATCAGTGACGTCCGAAGCTTCGTTTCCCACACACCCACGTGACTGCTTCAAAATTTAATTCAAAGCATTAAAGTTGCGCGACACGGGGCGCGCCGTTGTGGGTTGTTGAAAAAGGAGAGCCAACAGGGTCAATAGTGCTGCTGACACGAAAGCTTATAGCCCGGGCTTGCTCGACTCCCGTTCTAAGGTGCGTCTGTTTCGCGGGTTCGAGTCCAGGCGTGTGCAGGACTGAATCGCAGTTTCAACACAACCCAGATTACAATTGGTCTAGGCTACGTACTCAATATAATCACAGAAATGTGTGTGCAATGTGCATGCCCATTCTTTATTCATCTCCCTCCTAAATTGATGTATTTGTTTACAAATACAATAAATGTTCACAGCCAAAATACTACCTTTATTGTTTTTGTAGAGAAGACAATTACATTTGTATTTATACAGGGTACAAAATAGGCTTAGTTAGGCCTATTTATGACATTATTTATTTATCCATTAATTCATGCTCAACATTTATTCATCTTGGACTCAAAGACATTCATGGCTAATGTCTGAAACACTTCGTGACACAATGCTATCCTTAACTTTCACCAGCAGAGGTCCTCATAGAGTTCTGAAGCTTCGAGTACTGAACCTTTTTTCGATACAATTGGATTAAAAGCTTCACTGGTTCAGAAAGCTTCAGTTCGCCATCACTAGTGCTCATGTCCTAGTGCTCATGTAGGCTATGTCCTAGTGCTCATGTAGGCTATGTGCTGTTAATGGGTAGTCAATCTTCTCATGTAGCACACTTATGGCTAGGATATGTCCTAGTTCTCATGTTGATGGGTTGGTTATGTCTTAGTGGGCATAGACCTCTCCAGAATAAGTCCCGCCTCCGTAACTTCCGTATCCATCCAACTTCCGGGCGTGGATTGTCTATGGGAAATAACATGGCGTTTCGAAATATCATACCGGTAAAACATCTGTAGGTAGCGAAGTAGAAAAAATGGTGGGCAGATTGGCCTACACACTTCTGCCATCTAGTTTCCACTGGATTTTTTGATTGTCGGTGCCGTTTAAGTAGTATACTATAGACCAGGGATCACCAAATGGCTGACCGCGGTCCGAGTCCGGACTTTGACGTGATCCTATCCGGACCCAGACCATAATAGCCTAATTTAGATTTTCACGTAAGATTTCAAAGCTGCGCTAAATGTTTCGTTGGTTAGGATAACAGCACTTCAGGAGCTTCAGGAACCATCATTTCGCTTGCTGCTTCTCAGCCAGTGAAATCTGTGAATTCTGATAAAGTCGAGTCAGTGAGTAAAGTAGCCTACTATGGAGAAGAGACTGATAGCCTGAAACGAGCGAGGAGAGGAGACGGGACGAGAAACAATTAGATGGATATCTAAGTTAACGATAAGTAAACTTATCATCGATTGCTCAAAGAGGAGAAAGCTAGACAGCGAGAACAGAGCTTTATATAACGATACGGGGGCAATACCACGCAAAACTGTCACGTCCGTAACGCCAACTAAATATGGATGTGACAGTTTTGCGCATAATTGCCCTGGACCTCTTCTATTCTGAGACAGGCGATTTTTAAAAGCGCCCATTTGAAGCACCTCTACTAGACAAAGCATATATTTTGAGCAAGCATAGGGTAGGCTAGGCCCATTCAACAGTGAACTGAGACCACAGAATATTTTACGATTTAAGAAGGCAATATGATTGATCCACCACAAATCTAGTTAAGCCTACATGCATTCACTGCCCAACAACGTAATGTTCCTGGGTTTCCAGGATTTCGGGTCAACATGAAAAAAAACTAAAAAAAATAAATGAAACTTGCTGATTAATGGGTTCAAGGAACCAGCTATGTCTCAGCTCAAATTTTATTTTAAGTTCACGTTAAGATCTTAAAAATAGCCAAGGCTACTCAGTTTTTCTCCCCAATCACTCTTATCTTGCCTTATTTATCCTCATTTCGAATGTTGCCCTTTAGGCTACTTATTTTATTTCACATTAAACATTAGGCCTATAGGCCTACAATCTTCTATTTCTTGAATTTCCCCTTGGGGATCAATAAAGTATCTATCTATCTATCTATCTATCTATCTATCTACAACTAGGCTCAATCCATCCATCCTAATATTATATATATACAGTGGCGATTCTAGACATTTTTAACAAGGGTGGCACTAGTGAGGCACTGATTAATTCAAGGGTGGCATGAGGCAAAACATCCAGATAAACAGAAACAGGCTCAAGATGTGAAATTAGCACAAATACATTAGGGAAACCAGATGCAAACACCATACTCATAAATTGAAGGACAAAAAAACACAAATACCCTATTCTCACATAAAATGTCTTTGTATTTGAATAAAATGTAATGCAAACATATTAAAGTTAATTATCTTGTCTGTCACTGGGCTATGCTGTTCTAAAACAAATTCAATCATGGGGACATTCAAATATAATCAATTTTATTATATTACTGTAAATGAAGATATACAAAATATACTCATCCAAGACATTTCCCCCACTCTATGGCCATCTATTTTTGTAGCTGTTACAATAATTTGACCTGCTTTTTTGTCTATTTGTTTATTTTCTCAAGAAACTTGAGGTTGGTATGAAGGTGTGTATTGTGTATGTGAGCAATTTCATCTTACTGAATCTCAATATTATGATCACAACAAGTCTGGGCAAATTATTAATTAAATTTTCACGTGGGGTAACTTGTTGCAGGGAAACCATAACCGGTTCCATGTCTTCCGATTAGAACTTTAAAGTTCTCAAGAAACTTGAGGTTGGTATGAAGGAGTGTATTGTGTACTGTATGTGAGCAAACATGGTGCAACTTCTTGCAGGGCAACCACATAACCGGTTCCATGTGTTTGAATTGGATGACCAAATTACAAGTCAGCACTAGTGCTGCATTCATTGTTTTGCACTTTTATAATCACATCACCAAAAGTAGGTTATTGGTTTTACCAAAAGAATTTGGCACTACTTTTAAACTACAAACCTATAAAGTAATTTGATACAAAATATGATGCCATTTTTTTCCAACTAAATAAAATAAAAATGACAACATACTATTTTGTATTTTACATACATGTATCAGACATACTGCCTATCCCTGGCAGTTGGCTGCAGCAACTCAAGCTAGGTAGTACTGATTGTTTTGTGTTTGTTTTGTGTTTATGTTAGTTTTGATCCAATTTGACAGCTTTGCTATGTTGCCCACCCAAAATTTCTAGCCCACCCAAATATAGTAGCCTAGCCTAGGTTAGAACCAGCCCTGCCCTGCATGGAGACATATTTTACGATAATAATGGAGAAAATGTTAGCAAAACTTTAGGTTTTTGTTAACGGAATCTCCCGACCCTCATCCATCTATTTGCGCAACAGCCCACATTCTGCCTTCAATCCAGCGAGACGAGTGAAATAAATGTGTTTTTTTTACGTTTTTTTTTTTACATTTTCCGTAACTGGACCTCGCTGAAGATTAATTGAATACCCCTGCTATAGACTATACTACTTAAACGGCACCGAAAATCAAAAAATCCAGTGGAAACTAGATGGCAGAAGTGTGTAGGCCAATCTGCCCAGCAGCTTTTTCTACTTTGTCACCTACAGAGTTTGACAGGTACGATCTTTCAAAACGCCATGTTATTTCCCATAGACATTTGACGACCGAAGGTTGGATGGATACGGAAGTTAGGAGGCGGGACTTATTCTGGAGAGGTCTATAGGATATACTGGTAATAAATTAAAATAAATCAGGGTTTCCACGGGTCATGGAATATCAGGGGATTTTGTTGTAGCAGTTTAAAATGTACTTACCAGAATACATTATTTATTATTAATATTTACACATCAATAAAAATATATTTCTGCGCAGAATTGGTGTATATCTGGTTATTAGCTTCACTGTGTGTTTGAGTGGTTTTGGTTAGCCCAACTTTGTTTATTCAATGCCTTTTATTCTTCCACTTTAAGAAAAAAAGTCAGAGATTCTTGAACACTACGTGGCTGCCCTGAAATCTTTGGTCAGTATATTGTACCATTCATTACAGGTTACGGAAATTCAGGTTTTTGTCAGGGAATAGTCATGGAATGTTCCATTTGAGCGTCACACAGCGAGTCATTACAGGAGCGAGGGCACAGGGCATGTCAGACGGGTATAATCCTGAGAGTTCCCTTGCGGCCCTAACTTTAATCCCCAATCCCAGGGCTCCACCAACGCCAAGGAGCTGTCGGAGAAGGGCGTGAAGATCTGGGACGCCAACGGCTCTCGCGACTTCCTGGACCGCAGCGGGTTCCAGCACAGAGAGGAGGGCGACCTGGGGCCAGTCTACGGCTTCCAGTGGAGACACTATGGAGCAGAATACACAGACATGCACGCAGGTACCACACACACACACACACACACACACACACACACACACACTATGGAGCAGAGTACACAGACATGCACGCAGATACCACACACACACACACACACACACACACACACACTATGGAGCAGAGTACACAGACATGCATGCAGGTACCACACACACACACACACACACACACACACACACACACACTCACACACACACTATGGAGTAGAGTACAGACATGCAGGTTACACACACTCAGGTATGACACTAGGGCTGTTGGAACGAATTTCGGAAGTCGAATATAAATCGAATATTTAAAAAATCAGTACTAATTGAATTTAGAAATTACTATTTGAATGTGGGTTTTTTAATGTGTTGTCGAACTTTAGCGAATATGTGAAAACAAAATGCTTCTGTCACGTCTGATGCAAATGGCAGAACGCGATGCTTCCACAGAGATCATCACTTCTGACCATTTAAGCGATGTGTGGACCATGGAGATCACCACTTCTGATGTGGAACGTTTTTGCACGTAATCTGCAGAACATCTAGGCTAACAATGTCGTAATCTGCAGAATATGTAACCTAACGATGTCGTAATCTGCAGAATATGTAGCCTAACGATGTCGTAATCTGCAGAATATGTAGGCTAACGATGTCGTAATCTGTAGAATATGTAGCCTAACGATGTCGTAATCTGCAGAATATGTAGCCTAACGATGTCGTAATCTGTAGAATATGTAGGCTAACGATGTCGTAATCTGCAGAATATGTAGGCTAACGATGTCGTAATCTGCAGAATATGTAGGCTAACGATGTCGTAATCTGCAGAATATGTAGGCTAACGATGTCGTAATCTGTAGAATATGTAGCCTAACGATGTCGTAATCTGCAGAATATGTAGGCTAACGATGTCGTAATCTGCAGAATATGTAGGCTAACGATGTCGTAATCTGCAGAATATGTAGGCTAACGATGTCGTAATCTGCAGAATATGTAGGCTAAGGCCCAAATGAAATATCACTCGACAGCGAGCAGCCTGAGTGCACGTCTGATAACACTACACCCTGACAAGCTGGGTAGCTAAACAGCCCGAGGTCGAGAAACCGCAGCTAAAGCAAGAATGAGTCGTTTTTTCCTCCCTCCTCTATGTCCGGTGCTTTTGTCACTTGTCTGATAGGCAGAATGGTTCATGGAATCGCTGGCCAATAGAAAAAAAGAAAGCAAACTTTTCCCCAATCAAGAAATGTTTGCTAATTTGACGTCATCAAACATAGAGGCGTACAGTTAAGTGGTCGTGGTATGAGCGTTCATTCAGTGTGTGCGCGCGTCTGCACGAAACAACCTGAAACCACTCAAGCTGTAAATATCGTTCAATACAAGTCAACCACGCGCTTATAGTGGCATTGGCAATGCAAAAGCCTGTTTATACAATCTAACGACATGCATAGTAAATATTAATAGTAGGCAAAATTTGAGCATTATGGAGGAAGATTGACACCACACATACCTGAAACACACACTTATATTTTAATATGCCCCACTATTTAAAACATATATGCAGACACACAAGTAGTGACGTGTGTGTGTGTGTGTGTGTGTGTGTGTGTGTGTGTTTGTGTTGTAAGACTACACAGGGAAAGGGGTGGACCAGCTGCAGAAGGTGATTGACACCATCAGAGCCAATCCAGAGGACCGGAGAATCATCATGTGTGCCTGGAACCCCAAAGGTACACACACACACACACACACACACACACACCCATGCTCACGCACACACAGGACCGGAGAATCATCATGTGTGCCTGGAACCCCAAAGGGTACACACACACACACACACACACACACACACACACACACACACACACACACACACACACACACACACACACACACACACACACACACACACACACACACACACACACACACACACGCGCGCGCACGCGCACACACAGGACCGGAGAATCATGTGTGCCTGGAACCCCAAAGGGTACACACACACACACACACCCACTGAAGGTACACTTTTTATATACTTTATTTGATTCCACCTTACAAGTCAAGTTACATTAGGAATCAAATCTTCTGAATAATCCAGTAGATTAAAGCAGTTCAGAAATCTATCATGAGTTTACAGATGCAGGGGTATAGGAAGCATTGTCTCTTCCAAATAAACATGCTTCCTATAACCGCTGATATGGAACAGTACTTCACTAGCTGCTTGGCCTTAGTTTTATATAGTCCCCCAATGCAAAGTCCACGGACCGCCAACCTATGTACATGGCCTAGGCTACCCCTAGGGAACCCCAAAGGTACACACACACACTCACACACACACACTCACACACACACACTCACACACACACTCACACACACACACACACACACACACACACACACACACACACACACACACTCACACACACACACACACAGAGAGGACCGGAGAATCATGTGTGCCTGGAACCCCAAAGTTGCACACACTCTCTCTCACACACACTCTTCCTGTGTGTGTGTGTGCAGATCTGCCTCTGATGGCGTTGCCCCCGTGCCATGCTCACACACACACACTCTAACACACACACACACACTCTAACACACACACACACACTCACACACACTCTAACATACATTTCCTGTGTGTGTGTGCAGATCTGCCTCTGATGGCGTTGCCCCCGTGCCATGCTCACACACACACACACTCTAACACACACTCTAACACACACACACACACTCTAACACACACACACACACTCACACACACTCTTCCTGTGTGTGTGTGCAGACCTGCCTCTGATGGCGTTGCCCCCGTGCCATGCTCTGTGCCAGTTCTACGTGTGTGAGGGTGAGCTGTCGTGCCAACTGTACCAGCGGTCAGGAGACATGGGCCTTGGGGTGCCCTTCAACATCGCCAGCTATGCCCTACTCACCTACATGATCGCCCACATCACAGGCCTCAAGGTAGACACACACACACACATCGCCAGCTATGCCCTGCTCACCTACATGATCACCCACATCACAGGCCTCAAGGTAGACACACACATACACACACACACACACATCGCCAGCTATGCCCTGCTCACCTACATGATCGCCCACATCACAGGCCTCAAGGTAGACACACACACACACATCGCCAGCTATGCCCTGCTCACCTACATGATCACCCACATCACACACACACACTCACTGAAACTGCTCACACCAGGGATTAAAGTGAAAAAAAAAATAGTTTGACTGAACTTTTTTTAGGCCATAAGTCATATGTTGTTCATATCTACCTATAGAGATAGCAGGTTTTTAATGTACAAAAAGATGCAAACAGCAAAGTAAAGGGAGTATTCGCCTTATTCATACAGCGGCCATTGTTTAAACCAAAACGAGGCTACAGGGTACACTTACTATATAATTAATGCCACCTACAGGTGAATGCATAGCACATAACAATCCTATGGTTTGTGTACCCTGTAGTCTCATTTTAGCCGCCAATGGCCGCCATGTGAATAAGGCGAATTAAGAGTGTTCTTGATTGAGATTGAGTTTTCCTGATGAACAAAACAATATTTTAGTACCATCCCTGACCATTGCTGATTAGCCATTGCTGTTCTTTTCTACTGCAGAAATATTGTAGAAAGGCTTTAACTTAAACTCTTATTTAATTACTTCAGGCCAAAAGTGTTTAAAGGGGAGATTTTTTTTCTTGTTAATATGCAATTCAACACCAAGTAAAATCTATAAAATCAAGTTTGCAAGACTTCCCATTTCCTCATCAAAGTAACGAATAACTAGATATTGTTCATATTTCCATTTGTTGCCTCATCCGCATTTAATGAAAACATTTTTTAATTTAGAGTTTTACAGACAACTCAGTTTTCCAATGAGCAGCAATACTGTGTGTGCTCATGCAGGAGGTCTGCGCATTTGATAACGACAATCTGGAGAGGGCGCTTTTGTCTTCAGCAACAGATTGTATAAGGTTGACAAGAGGTTGCGATATGGTGAGGGACAGGTCGTGTTGCGCTATGAAAGAATATGCGTAGCCTACTTTCTGAGTGCAAAAATGGTCAGCCATAGATAAACGTAGCCTATCTCTGTCGTGGTGGCTAGTTGCACCAGGTATAGGGAAGATGTCCTGAAGTGCATGAACGTTAACCTTATGGCGGTCTTCTGATTGTTGGCATGCTAAAACGTTTTCCTATTGCATTCATAAACAATTTTCTTGCAGCAAACCGCGCAAAAGCAAACCCCTGGCACTTTAATTTCTTTACACCATGGCTTGTTAGTTCTCCCCCGTTTCCAACAGCCGCCCATCTGCACCTGTGCCCCCCAAACATCCCCCACCTGTGACACCCAAAATGAACGACCTCCCCTGACAAGAGTTCGCGATAGTAAGAAATTGTCTACATTGATGCACGGAAAGAACACAGCCTACGCTTCTTCTCCGAATTCGCACGACCTCACAATATATCCAAAAAAGTTATTGGGCAACCTCATCAGCTGTCTCGATTGTGTCACTATAATCCAACTTTTAGACCGTTAGTCCTCCAGACGTGTTCTTTTTTTTTTTTTAAGCAAATGCCCCAGGCCAATGAGACAAGCGTGTAGCTACAACATAAACAAAGCGAAACTTATGGCTGACGTATCTTCTTGAGCGGTCACTGATTGAGACAGAAAGTTCTCAAGAACTCTAAGGCATACCTGTCAACATTTAGCTTTCCAAAAACGGGAGATTTTTTTGGGGGGGGGGGGCTGGGGGTCAGTGTTTATACCGGATCTGTGTTTGCATATTTAATGTTTCATACACGTGTTTCAACACTGCATTTCGGTCGTTGCTTTTACCTTACCATTACCTTACGCATGCCAGTTATGTATCCACCAGCTGCCTGCCTGCAGCCTACTTCCAAAACTCCAAAGTTGCTTGCTGTCAGATTTGGTTCCGAGGGCACAAGTTCAGTGTATCAACAACACTCAATAACAGTTTATGTGATGTGTTAATCAATTAAATTCTCAACAATTTCACAACAGCTAGTTATGGAGTAGGCCATTCAACTAGCCCGCTTGCTTAAAACGAGACTTAGGCTGCGCAGTTGGCACCCGCTTCCTTATTTGAGTTTTGGGTTGCCTGGTTTTAGCCTGACAAAACGGTTGAAATTGAAACTTAAGTGATCGTGTATGTGTAGGGTGTATTTCATACACAATCTGGCAACCTGGGAGATGTCAGACTAATAGAAAAAATGAATGGATCAATGATTTTAAAATGAAGTTTGATGGCCATGCAAATTACGGGAGTTTTCCGGGAGAAATAACAAAACGGGAGGGTGCTGGGAGATGACCTTGAAATACGGGAGAACCCGGGAAAAACGGGAGTGTTGACAGGTATGCACTAAGGTCATTAAACATTTACCATCACACACATTCATTCATCGGACCTAATATTTGTAGTTGCCTTAACCCTTAGAACCCGATTGACGCAAAGTGCGTCAAAAAAACACACCCTTCTCTGTTACATTGCTCCGCGGCTGTTCATCGCAGCGAGAAACCTTTATAGCATGACAGAGAAGAAGTGGGGCTTTCCAACGAGACCACGCACTTGTCTGTACGATCAAGTATGAAAATGAAAAAAAAATCATGAAATTAAATTGCATCATATTTACAGTCTATACTTCTCTGCGTTCACCTGCGCACCCATTACTCTCGTTTGAATTACTCTCGAACCTGTGATCGCATAGATATGCCAAGCATATCAGATGAAAGAGGAGACACAGGGCTATCCATTGGTACCAAATACATCCTTCTGGGTTATAAAACAGACAAAGTGACCGCAAAATAATAACTTCATATAGCTGGACTTACCCCACGTTTTTGTGGCAAAGCATGTTTATAATCCAATGCTATCGTGTGTTTCTCTACGGCAAAGCATGTTCATAATCCGGTTTTGAGATCCTAGCAAATTCCTGCATGGCATCCAATTCAAGGCTCACATAGCATCCCAATTTGTTGAACAAAGAAACACCTTTTTTTCCTTTACTTTGTTCATGGCAATGCAGTAAAGGGTTGAGAATCATTATGGCACACATGCTAACACGCAAACTTGGGTCAAGTCAGGTCAGATCAGTTCGTGTCATATATCTGGAGCGCAGAAAGGTCATTTTTCATCACTAAATAAAAAATGGCATTTATTTCCATAAATCACACACCACATATTTCTGTAAATTGCTCAGCCCCAGAGTATCCCTCCAACATGGCAATTATATTGCCCGATTCAGGACAGGTCAAAATATAAGAATTTTTATAATACGCTTTTTATATTTTAATTCTTTAAAAATCAAAATAAAATCAATGCTAGTACTAATACATGACATGATGGCAGATCTGGATAGCCTAGACTCTGCTGAAAAAAACAATATATAATATGTGTGTGTGGCACTCACAATGACCAGAATAAATCCTTATGAATAAAGGTAGTGAAAATGCCCTAAAAACAGCTTAGGGTTCTAAGGGTTAAAAAAAGGAAAATAAAAGGTGATGCCCCCTCCCCCCTCCTATTTTTTTTTCTCATCGGATCTGCATCTATCTCAAATATGACATTTCTAAAATCAAATTGGCGGAAATCCGTCGTACGACGGAGAACTTTAATCCTTGCACACACACACCCTCTGCAGTGGGGGTGGGACTGTGGGTCAGAGTCACCATGGGTTGTGTTCTTTGGAAGTGTTTGTGTGTGTGGAGGGAAGGGAGAGAAGTTGTGTGTGTGTGTGAAGGGGAGTGTGTAAGTGACTGAGTGTGTTTCTCCCACAGCCTGGTGATTTTGTTCACACTTTGGGTGATGCTCACATCTACAGCAATCATGAGGAGCCCCTCAAAGAACAGGTCAGTGTGTGTGTGCGCATAAGTCTGTCTACGTGTCTACTGCCCTTGTTGTGGACCTGGCTGCATCTTGTTTATGTGCCATCACATTTAGCTAGTGTTGTTAATGTTGACATTCTTACTGTGTATGTGTGTGTGTGCGTGCGTGTGTGTGTGTACAGCTGAAGAGGGAGCCTCGTGCCTTCCCCAAGCTTCAGATTCGTCGTGAGGTGCAGACCATCGATGATTTCCGTGCCGAAGATTTTGAGATCCTGGACTACAACCCTCATCCCACTATTAAGATGCAGATGGCTGTGTGAACACACACACACACACACAAGAACATTTGTGTGTGTGTGTGTGTGTATAGATATATAAAGCACATGTGTACCACACACACAACACACACACACACCCCTTTAGCCCTGTTCTATTGGCCTACCCTGGTGTCTGTCCCAATGCTGTTCAGCTTACACACTTAGCATCTACTGTAAATAGGAGTCAAATAGTTACTGTGTTATTTTATAATGTATAATGTTATAATGAGTAAATTGTTGCTATGGTATTTTTCTATTCAATTAATAAAGGGGACATTATTGATATGGTTGTGGCAGTTGAGTTATTTGTTTATTGTTGTGGTAAAGCTGAAGCAGAATGACCATCAGATGTTTCTTGTGTGGTAACATTTAATTGTATTGTAATTGTAATAGTTCATGAATCAAACATTAATCAGCCATAGTTTACTAATCTTTCTTAAGCATAGAATGATCTTGTAGTGAGGATGGCAGCAAGTGTTAGTTTTCTGTTTAAAGTGTGATTTTTTGCTAGTGTGTTCCAAATCTCAGTTGTGTGTGTGTGTCACAGCTGATTGACAGTCCTCCACACCTCGCCCTGAGGAAACGTGTGTCTTTCCACAGAGGATTCCACCATCTCCGAGGAGAACCCTGGAGCCTGAGGAGGGGACACACACACACACACACACACACACACACACTGAGGCATTCTGGGGCATTTTGCTGCAAGTAGTCAGTGAATAATTGTGTGTGTTGTATGTGTGAGCTGCGGGTTGTGTGTGTTTCGGGTTGTGACCGAGTCGGGATACACAGGCACCCCTCACCATTTAAACATACACTCTAACACACGCACACACACACCCCTCACCATTTAAACATACACTCTAACACACGCACACCAACCTCACCGTTTAACATATGCTCTCAAACACACACATCTCAGTTGTGGGGGGATTGTGTGTGTGTGAGTTTCGGGTTTGTGAGTGTTGGGTTATGTGTGTTGTGTGTGTTTCGGGATGTGTGAGTCAGTGGCATCGTTAGCTATGGCCATGCGGGGCTATAGGGAGGGAAAGTAATCTCAGCGCCACCTACTGGTAGAGTTTAGCCGAGTGGATGGGATTTATTCTTTTAGAAAAAATATATCTCGGTGCACATTGGGAACTTAATTGAATGCCTTCCATTTGCTAGGCACTGGGGTCACTCACCTCAAGTGGTCATACCTTATTTTTAGGATCAGTTGAATTGTTTTGAGTTTTTTTTTGTAACATGGTGATAACAAACTACAGTTGCATGTGACATCATCGGTTTGGGCGCTTCATCTTTAACTGATCAAAACGGCAATTTTGGAATTTCCCCTTGGGGATCAATGAAGTATCTATCTATATCTATTATTTGCTTGACTGGCTTAACATATTTTTGTAATAACGGAGCGCGATGTAAACCGCGTGGTGATTACCTTTATGTCTGGATAACTGGTGTTGTGCTCCTACTCTAATGAAGAGCTGGCAGTAAGTGTTAAGTAACAATGCTAACCAGGCTAATAAACAAACCATGCTACCGTGAGTAACGTCGAAGGGTAAAGTCACATGACTTCTTTTGTAGTCCATTTATGAAACAAAAATAAATTTCGGCATAATAGGGCCTGACATTTTTACAGTTAGAAGATTATTACTGTATACACACTGAAAAATATTTTTGGTGGATAACTTCGCTGATTTGGCTTCACAATATTTTTTTTAAGAATAGGTCTATGGGACTTATGTAACTATGCAGTATTGGCATTACTGTTTTCTCGGGTTTTGCTTCTTTTTCGCTGGCTTTGTCATGACGAATGTCTGAGAAACTCCATCGCTACCTTTTTCTAGCCGGTGCCTGGCGTGTATGTGTAAGTTTTTCTATTTTTGTATTGATGTGAATTAATATGTATCCAAAGTTTAAACGGTAGGCCTAGCTGTGACGTGCAGTCCCTGACATCACCATCAAATTAGAGGATATTTCAGAACTACTATTAACGCGGACAGCTCCCCTTAAGAGCTAGGGTTGCCACATTTGATTTATGAAAATCCGGGACACCCCCCAACCCCCCCCATATTAAATAATATATATTTAGGAAATGCTGCTAATTGTATGCTGTTAAACTTAGGCTATATGGTGCATGCATGGTCACTTTAAGGTCGCTCAGTCTAAGCTTTCTCATAAAACCCTTTCACCAGCTCTTAAGATATAAGGCTAATCCATAAACACTAGCCTTGTTTGTTTGTGCCACATTGATAACACAATATTAACAATACTGTGCATAATATTAAGTTGTTACAAGCAGTTATAAGTTTCATATATTAAAAGGGGATATCAACTATGACACATGGAACCTGCCAATCTCTCTCTCTCTCTCTCTCTGGTGCGCACTCAAGATGCGTTCCCAATTAATTAGAGTGAGTAACATTCAAGTTAGATGCTGCTGCATGATCATCCTTGCATGTAACACGAAGTTGGTGCATTTTGACATCGTAAACATTCTCGAAGAGAGAAAAGCAGTTAGTAGTAAAGCTATTTATTGGCTACATTTTGGTACTCCCTTTGTCTCTTGGGGCCCTTGTGCGTAATGCGCGTGGTGAATACAATGTTGAAACATTTCCTATAGTTTCTTAACTATATATTTGCCCTGATGCAGATGTTAATTTTCACCAAAAACCGGGACAATTTGTGTCCCGGGAAATATTTTTAATTATCCGGGACAGTCACTCAAAAAAGAGAACAATCCCGGGAAATCCAGTGCATGTGGCAACCCTATTAAGAGCAGTGCACATGCGCTACAAGCATGTTCGGGAAACAGTCAGAAAAACCAAACGAACAATCTTAAGACGAATCCTAGAAAACCGTTGTAAGTGTGTGTGTCCATCGTTATCGGGAAACAGGCCCTGGCCTATACTTACTTTGCCTATATAGAATCGAATTAGTGAGTCTTCAATGATTCGTTGTACTAAGTTAAGCACTACATGCACCATATGATGCTATTGCTATTTAAAATGCCACTCTGCTAGGTGGCTAGGCTAGGCACTCTGCTAGGTGGCTAGGGCTAGGCAGGCTATAGCCTATAGTTCGTTTTTAATAGCAAACAGATATGTCAACATAGCAATTGTAGATCATTACATCCTTTAATTGTCAAAATATAATGGTCCATACTATTCAAGCAAGGGCAGGCAGAATTATGAGAACTGTGTAGACTCTATGGGCCAAGCCCTGAATGTTTTCAACTGCTAGGGCCGCCCCTGGTGTGAGTTGCGAGTTGTGTGTGTTTGGGATTGTGTGTGTTGCATGACATACCATAGGAGGTGTGTAGTGGGCGTTGTGTGTGTGTGTGTGTGTGTGTGTGTGTGTGTGTGTGTGTGTGTGTGTGTGTGTGTGTGTGTGTGTGTGTGTGCGTGTTGCGTGACATACCATAGGAGGTGTGTAGTGGGCGTTGTGTGTGGGTTGTGTGTGTGTGTGTGTGTGTGTGTGTAGGTGTGTTGCATGACATACCATAGGAGGTGTGTAGTGGACGTTGTGTGTGTGTGTGTGTGTGTGTGTGTGTGTGTGTGTGTGTGTGTGTGTGTGTGTGTGTGTGTGTGTGTGTGTGTGTGTGTGTTGCGTGACATACCATAGGAGGTGTGTAGTGGACGTTGTGTGTGTGTGTGTGTGTGTGTGTGTGTGTGTGTGTGTTGTGTGTTTTGCGTGACATACCATCGGAGGCATGTAGTGGGCGTTGTGTATGGGTTGTGTGTGTGTGTGTGTGTGTGTGTGTGTTGCATGACATACCATAGGAGGTGTGTAGTGGGCGTTGTGTGTGGGTTGTGTGTGTGTGTGTGTGTGTGTGTGTGTGTGTGTGTGTGTGTGTGTGTGTGTGTGTGCGTGTTGCGTGACATACCATAGGAGGTGTGTAGTGGGCGTTGTGTGTGGGTTGTGTGTGTGTGTGTGTGTGTGTGGGTTGTGTGTGTGTTGCGTGACATACCATAGGAGGTGTGTAGTGGGCGTTGTGTGTGGGTTGTGTGTGTGTGTGTGTGTGTGTGTGTGTGTGTGTGTGTGTGTGTGTGTGTGTGTGTGTGTGTGTGTTGTGTGTGTTGCGTGACATACCATAGGAGGCATGTAGTGGGCGTTGCGGATAATGGTGGGGTTCTTGAAGTGTTCATGGAGATGGTCCACATATTCACACATCCTTCACACACACACATGTATGACATAAATATGGCAATCCATCACATATGAAGTTAATTATTAATTAAAATATGAATAATATTGATTTGAATATGTGTGTGTGAGTGTGTAACTAACCTTTTTTCCAGACTGCCGGACACACATATGTAGTCAAAGAGGATGAGATGCTGAACCAGCTCACACAAGCCTACACCTCCTGCATGGGGACACACAGGCACTGCAACACACACACACACACACACACACACACACACACACCTCATCATTTAAACATACACTCTAACACACACACACACCCCTCATCATTTAAACATACTCTAACACACACACAAAGACACCTCATAATTTACACTCTAACACACACACACCCCTCATCATTTAACATACGCTCTCAAATACACACATCTCACTATTAGATATACACTCTCTAATACACACACACACACACAGGGGCGTAACTATCGGTAAGCAGGGTACGCAGTTGCTTACGGGCCCGGTCCAATCAGGGGCCCGCATCACACTGAAATACATGAATCATGATTGACGGCCGGGCCCCCTATCGCATTAATCGTCACTCGCGACCGGGCCTTTCACTGTAAAACGTTCCCTCTAAGAATGTCATCTGCCTACATAAATACATGTATAAAGTAATTACGCAAATTTACTGGAATAAATTGTGTCAACAACATATTTTACTGATCATTAAATACATGTTTGTTTCGAATTGGGACCGGGAATTGTGGGATATGGTAGTCTAAGTGAACCTGCGTGCGTTCAAAACCGTATTGTTGAACTTGAGACAGAGAGTCGTTGTCAAATTACAAACACAAAAGTGGCTTGAACCCTTGTAATCTAACCCTTGTTCACTTCTTATGCTCGTTATGCACTTATGGGGTTCAGTAAATTAGCATTTATTCATTCTATAGTTCATGCTACGATTATCTTTGTTGGACCAAACCAAGTGATAAATAAACGTGTTTGCGTTTGGGAGCAATGCATCTTTTAAAGTTATTACATAAGCCTTCAGGTTAGTGTAGAATAATGATGCCTATTTGCTTCACCCATTGGCCATTTTAATGGTTTAAAGTTTAAGTATTCTCCATTAAGTAGACGCATGCAAAGATGCAACATAGCCTATTAGCTGTCTAATATTGTTCATGTTAAGGACATTGGAGAAAATATGCTTCCAGCTGCATAAACCTATGCTACTTACCATTTTTCCTAACAATTTGATTTGAATTTTCAGTTTCATGCAGCCCACCTGTGACATCCATAGACATCTCTGCTTGCCTACTCACATCATATTTCGGACGCACCTATCTGCGCTCACGCACAGGAGAGGCTACTTTCGCTTTCTAAGAACGTCAAAATTGCGTTATTTTGGAAGGGGGGCAGCTCAGTCGAAGAGGGCAGACAGTAGTGTAGCCAGAAATGTTGAAATGGGTGGGCACATAAAAAAAAACGGGTGGGCAAAGCCAATTTGATTGAACATAAGAGGGGCCTAGATTAGATACAAACAATGATACAATGATAGGCATGTTATATTTATGACATAAAAGTGGAATTTATTGAACGCATTGAGCAGGATGGCACTAAACACACACACACACACGCACACACACACACAGCTCACCATTAAACTTGATAGCCATGAGCAGGATGGCACTAAACACACACACACACACAGTTCACCATTAAACTTGTGGGCCATGAGCATTTTGAATTTTCCCTTGGGGATCAATAAAGTATCTATCTATCTATCTATCTATCTATCTATGAGCATGATGGCACTAAACACACACACGCGCACACACACACACAGCTCACCATTAAACTTGCTGGCCATGAGCATGATGGCACTAAACACACACACACACACACACACACACACACAGCTCACCATTAAACTTGCTGGCCATGAGCATGATGGCACTAAACACACACACACACACACTCACCATTAAACTTGCTGGCCATGAGCATGATTGCCAGGTTCTCATTGACACTGCCCACTCTGCAGCTGTCGATCTGGACAAACTGCAAGGCTCCGGCCTGAAGAAACTGCTTAAACATCACCCTGTTATGACACTAAACATACACACACACACACACACACACACACACACACACACACACACACACACTAGACATTATTTCATTTCCCTATTATCTATTTATAAATAACAGGAATGTCTGTCTGTGTTTGTCTGTCTGTCTGTCTGTTATTCGCATCTCTTGAAACAGTTTGTCCGATTGATTTCAAACTTGGCAGGTTTCTTGCTAGGGGCACGTAGTAAGTGCAGTGGCCAGTTTGACGTTGTTTGGATTAGTAATGCAAAAGATATCTTTAAATATATCGGCAAAAGAAGCGTTGTTTGGATAAGCAATGCAGAAGATATTGGTAAATATATCGGCAAAAGAAGCACACATTGGCTTTCTCTGTTCTACTGTAGCCGCTCCTCCTCTCACATAATAATAATAATAATAATATTTATTTGTATAGCACCTTTTACACACAGAATGCAGCTCAAAGTGCTTTACATTTTAAAGGTGCTATACAAATAAATCTTCTGCCTGATTTCGCAGCAACATTTCTAAAAAATTGCAATGGAAGTTGTAGTGTTCTAAGGCAGAGTCCTGCAACGGGTCGGGTACCCGCAGAAAAGTTGCTAAAACGGGTAAATTATGACGTCCCTAAAATGTACGGGCGGGTATGCGGGTGGGCAAAGAACTCCTTGCGGGCGGATACGATGAGAACCAAAACAGTATAGCCTAGAAATAAAACATCATTGAAAAATATGTGAAATATTTGTAAATCTAAATTACCATTACCACATCGCAAATATGTGTTTTAGTCAACGATACGACACTTGACCCTTCACATCAGTAGGCCTACTAAGACTTTTGAATTATTTGTTTGATGCATCTATGTGTGAAAACATTAAACAATATTTAAACCGTCTCGTAGTTGGAGCGCAAGAGAGTAGGCTACAATGGATGTAGTCAATGTAAAGTTGGCTAGTGGCAGGCTCAGGTTGTTTTTTTCTTGTTCTCTTTGTTTCATTAACAGGTCAATTTTATGTAGAATAATGTTCTGATGCAGCAAGGTTTGGGCTATGTGTCATTGTTGTAAGGTTTATCCCTGACGCAAAATGTAAAAAAAAAAGGTCGCCCTTTACGTGCTTCAATTGTGCGAGAAAAAAAATAAAGCACATTCATTTGAATGATTTTAGCTTGTGTGCGAGTTATCGCGGGCACGGGTCGGGTAACGGGCAAAATATTAACGGGTCCGGGCGGGTGCGGATTTCATTTTAATATCACCACAGGTGACGGGTCGGATCTGGTGCTGAACTTCTCGGGTGCGGGCGGGGGCGGGTCTAAAAAATGGACCCGTGCAGGACTCTGTTCTAAGGGTAGTAAGAGCAAAATCACACTGATCTTTTTGGTGTTCTTATTAAAGATGTGTGCAGATCTAATTGAGTGCCTGTCACTTTAAGGAGGTGAGAGTAGCCTAATTACAGTACTGAGTGGATTGGAAGGCTTTCATCTCACTGTTTTTGGCTAAGAGTGGAAATATCTTTGTGCGTACTGCATTAGAATATGTGGATGCAATTCGGTATGTTTTCTGTCATTCGTTAAAATAAATGTCAAAAAAATTACTTGAATGATCTTTCTTGGATCATAGAACAGATAAGTGTCTTGCAATGTTATTCATTTCTATAATTTTGGTAAGCACTACACAAACTACAAGCAAACATGACAAGAGCTAAGAAGGACATCTCCTGATATAAAAGTTTGCAAAAAGGTTGCATAGCCTACTGCAGCTTTTCCCAAACCCGATTAGAAATTATTTATTAATTAATTATATTATTAATTAATTAATAATTTTTAACACATTTCCGACATTGCCCTTTTCATCTCGCGAGTTCAGACGCAAGTCAGCAGATGATTAACGTTAGCCTTTTTTTTGTTGTCATCAAAACTGCAGAGGAACGAACAAGTTATAGGGCAGTCTCTGGTGGTGGTGGGACTGTTGTGGTAGTTTCACAGGGAAACTACGATGATTGGTCAAATTTGCGGAAAAGTTGGCCTACTGGTTAGCACTTTGGACTTGTAACCGGAGTGTTGCCGGTTCGAACCCCGACCAGTAGGCACGGCTGATGTGCCCTTGAGCAAGGCACCTAACCCCTCACTGCTCCCCGAGCACCGATGTTGTAGCAGGCAGCTCACTGCGCCGGGATTAGTGTGTGCTTCACCTCACTGTGTGCGGAGTGTGTTTTACTAATTCACGGATTGGGATACAGAGACCAAATTTCCCTCACGGGATCAAAAGAGTATATATACTTACAGTATATACTTATAAACACTAACCTGTTCTCCTGAAGGGATTATAAGAACACTAACCTGTTCTCCTGGAGGGATTATAAGAACACTAACCTGTTCTCCTGGAGGGATTATAAGAACACTAACCTGTTCTCCTGGAGGGATTATATTAAAGAGAGGAACACTAACCTGTTCTCCAGAAGCTACTCCAATACCCAGCGGAGCAAGAGCCTAAACACACACACACACACACACACACACACACACAACACACACACAAACAGAGAGAGTTAGAGAGACACCATACATACACACAGACACACAAATAGATAGAGACATACACAGAGTTAGAGAGACACACCATCCAAACACACACACAGAGTTAGAGAGACACACACAACAACACATACACATATGCATGCAACAAAAAAAAGAACCACACAGATTACATTACACACACACAGATTACATTACACACACACTACACACAGATTACATTACACACACACTACACACAGATTACATTACATACACACAGATTACATTAAACACACACAGATTACATTACACACACACAGATTACATTACACAGATTACATTACACACACACAGATTACATTACACACACACAGATTACACACACACAGATTACATTACATACACAGTTTTCCCTTATTACCGTATTTTCATTACATTACATACTCACATCCGTTTTCCCATAGTACCGTATTTTCCAGACTATACGTCACTTTAGTACCGTATTTTCCAGTCTATGGGTGTGTTCCAAACGGGTAAAGTTGCTGCCTTTTAAGATATCTAACTGGGGAGCAAGGCAGCAAGTGTGGTTCGAAACCGAAAAAACAAATTCTGCTGCCTTTTAAGATATCTTAGAATTCCCAAATAACGGTCATTTTTGGAGGCAGCATCGCTTGCGGCAACGTCTGAAACAGCTGTGAAAGGTAAACAAACATGGCGGATGACATCGGTAATGGCTGCTGAATCTGTTTAAAATGTAATTTGTGGGACCTTATTTTGCTTAGATTTGTAGATTTGAGATGAGAAATAAACAATTTACTATCTGATTATGCCATTGTTGTAACCATTAATAGCGTCTGGTCTGATATGTCTGCCGGCCGTAAAACTAATTTATACCGTTAGCCTGCTAGCTTACGTAAGCTAATTTAGTTTAACGTCAGGCCTTTGCTAACGTCATACCGTAGACATTAGTTTTCCCATAGTACCGTATTTTCCAGACTATACGTCACTTTTTTTCATAGTTTGGCTGGTTTGGCAACTTATAGTCAGGTGTGACTTATATATCAAAAAATATATATAATTTAACCTGTTGTTAAATGTTAAATGTAACATTCCTGCTGACCAAGAAGTAAACATTACCATCTACAGCCGCGAGAGGGCGCTCTAGGCTTGTGACTCGCTGGCTTGTTATGTTAATTTAGCCTATTCAGCCACCCAGGTATGTTCAACACCAAAAAAGCCAACCGCTAGCATCTAGCTAACAAATTACACAGCAAAGGACAATGGCAAGTCAAACGAGGGTAAGCAAACAAACGTCTTTATTGTCATCGTTAATATTCCACATCAAACGAGGGTAAGCAAACAAACATCTTTATCGTTAATATTCCACATATGCCAGAAAGGAGACATCACAACAAACTGTGTGACCAGGAACTGACATCACAACAAACTGCAACCAGGAACTGACATTTTAATTTCCTTGTCACCAAGCTAACCAACATCAAGCTGGCTAAATAGTGTAGCTGAATAACTGTGTTATGTTAACATACCTACCGGACACCTATTCAGCCTGTTGTTCTGTGTGCTATTGTGTAGTTGAATAACTTGCCTTTCCAGTTTATGTCTGTTGGTCTTGGATTTTCTAAATAAATGCGACTTATAGTCCAGTGCAATTTAAATATGTTCTTTCCCTTTTCATGACACATTTTGGAGCAACTTACAGTCCGGAAAATACAGTATGTGTTAGATAGGTGGTGTGTGTGTGTGAGTGTGTGTAGCAGTAATATTTTACATACACTAGAATAGTGTAACAGTAACCTTAGAGATGTGGGCATGGCCGAGGATGTCATCAGGAGAGGTGGGCTCTTCAATCCACAGCGGCTGGAACTCCGACAGGCGCGTTACCCAGGCAACAGCCTCGCCCACATCCCAGCGTTGGTTGGCGTCAATCATCTTATCACAGAACATACAACGTGACATCAGCAAAGAGTCACAGAGAACTACCACAACAAGACAGGACCACACACACACATACACACACATACACTTAAGTTTATCCACAGATACACATATACACAGACACAGGGGCGCTGCAAGGGTACGCACCATGGCCCAGGCGCTAATTACCTCCCCACCCAAAAAAATCAAAATAAATAAATAATAAATAAATAAAATGAACGGTGGCTACTCTACACGTAGAGGCGTTTCAAGCTTTTTTAAAGTTCTGGGATGAGTTATGGTAGCCTAACAATAAAGATTTGCTTACACTGCTGTTTGGTTGTCCCAAACTTTGAGACGATCCATTCTCTACGCATTAACTGAACCTTATCAATCTTGAAACCCGAACTGCGATGTTCCAAACAGAGTGAGCCTAATCTCACTGCCTTCAGCATAACTGCTAGGAACATTGCGCCTTTTACTGTTAAACACCTGAAAAAAGAGTAAAAAAATAGTACAAAAGCTGTGCATGACGAGCACTACGCTTGAATGATTTGACTGAATGGAACGTAGCATTTTTAAGTGCTAGAACTACTTATCATGTCGTGACAAAGTTTACACCAATCATCATCTTCTAATGTATCCTTGAGATGTCCATTCTCTTTGCCCTAAACATAGGCTATCATTTGTGA
>NW_027468650.1:845017-898642 GCF_046254945.1 Alosa pseudoharengus
TTAACTTTTTCCACTGCTGCTAATTGCTCAATCGCTAACAATGCTCTAGCAAAATTAATAACAACTCGATTCAGAGGAGGGTGAGATCGGACAGGACAGGGGGCTATTATGAGGAGCAGTGCCCCTGCAGTCTGTGGGGGAAATACACATTGCAACCAACGGGGAAAATGTAGATTATCATAGTTACGGGTTGGCAACTTGACAATGAATGAGTGGGCCCCCTCTGACAGTGATTTGGAGCAGAACTAGTAGTGCCCTGGCCAGAACTAAGGGGGCTGGGCACTACCGGGCCCTATGGTAATTCGAACACTGATGTATGTATGTATGTATGTATGTGTGTGTGTGTGTGTATGTGTGTGTGCGTGTGTGTATGTGTGTGTGTGTGTGTGTATGTATGTGTGCGTGTGTGTATGTGTGTGTGTGTGTGTGTGTGCGTGTGTCTCACCTTTCCTTCGGCTCGTGCCCATAAGTCCCATACGGCATTCAGCACCGCTGCCGTGGCCAAATGAATCACCCCCTTCTCTGGTCCAACCTGGTGCACACACACACACACACACACACACACACACACACACTCATACATCTCAGTGGTAGAAGTTAGTCACTTGGTAGAGAGAATCTGGCTCCCTTTAAGTTTGTGTGTGTGTGTGCTGCTGGTCCTCTTTCCTGCAGTGACATGGTGTGTGTGTGTGTGTGTATAGTGTGTGTATAACATGTGTGTGTGTGTGTGTGTCTGACCCATCTCATCTGTCCGTCACTAGTGAGTAAACGGTAGAAGCTCCTGAAGTCTGCGGTGATGTCATCAAGAGTCTTCCCCAGCACCAATGGACGCAGAGCCTGCACAGCACACACCACTTCACAAGGAACACACACACACACACACACACACACACACACACAGAGAGACACACACACACACAATACATTTTAACAAGTTCTATTACAGATCCAAACATGAATGGAAGCATGTTGCAAGTTTATAAAGAGATACAAGGATACACAAGGATACAAGGATACAAGGATACAAGGAAGTTTATTGTCACATGCATATAGTTACTGGAAGTAAGAAATGCAGTGAAATTAAGTATGGTGTCAGCCTATTTGTGCATTTATGGGGGGGGGGGGGTAAAAAGTGCAGTAGAAGAGGGGTTTAGTAGATTAAGTGGCAAGGGCTGCATAAGAAAGGTGGGGGAGGACTGCGATTGGGGGGGGGGGCACCAACAAGGAGCACCCAAGAGCAACAGGGGCAAGGAAAAACTCCCTTACCAAGGAAGAAACCTTGGGCATATCCACGGCTCAAGGTGCTAACCCAACTGCCAGAGGTCTTGGTGTGTGTGTTGGGGGGATGACAGGGGAGATGGGATAGTGTGCTGTGTATGTGGGGAGAGGGCAGTGTGCAATATGTGTGTTGGAGAAGCTTCCTCATGAGACAATGTGCTGTGTATTGGGGGGCGGGGGCAGTGTGCTGTAAGTATGTTGGGGATGTGTGTTGGAGAAGCTTCCTGATGAAATAATGTGCTGTGTATGTAGGGGGGGGGGGGCAGTGTACTGCAAGTATGATGTATGTGAGTGATGACAGTGAAGATGTGTGTGTGGGTGGGAGGGGAGTGGAGCAGTGACTGTGTGTGTGTGTGTGTAGTGTGTGTGTGGGTAGGTGGGGGCAGTATGCTGTAAGTATGTAGAGGATGTGTGTTGGAGAAGATCCTGAAGACAATGTGCTGTGTATGTAGGGGGGGGGGCAGTGTGCTGTAAGTATGTTGGGGATGTGTGTTGGAGAAGCTTCCTGTTGAAATAATGTGCTGTGTATGTAGGGGAGAGGGGGGGGGCAGTGTACTGCAAGTATGATGTATGTGAGTGATGACAGTGAAGATGTGTGTGTGGGCGGGAGGGGAGTGAAGCAGTGACTGTGTGTGTGTGTGTGTATAGTGTGTGTGTGGGTAGGTGGGGGCAGTATGCTGTAAGTAAGTAGAGGATGTGTGTTGAAGAAGATCCTGAAGACAATGTGCTGTGTATGTAGGGAGGGGGGGGGCAGTGTGCAGCAAGTATGTAGAGGAGGCTTACTGTAGCAAGCAGTGTGCTGTATGTATGTGAGGTGATGACAGTGATGATGTAAGAGTGTGTGTTTTTTTTTGTGTGTGTGTGTGTTGGGGATGGGGGGGGGGGGGCAGAAAGGCTAGGCAATCAAGGACATGGGTAGATAGATGGAGGAGAAATCAAAAATAATAAATAAAAAGTTCTATAGAGATGTGCAAAAGTTGGAGAAAGTCAGATATGTGTGTGTGTGTGTGTGTGTGTGTGTGTGTGTGTGTGTGTTTTGACGTGTGATGAATAAGAAAATAAATAAAAGGTCTGCAGCATAGGGAGAGGGATGTAAAAGTGCTAAAAGTCATGTAGGTGTGTGTGTGTGTGTGTGGGGGGGGGGGGGGGTCATGAGTGCTGAGGAGTGGATGAGTGCAAAGTCAGTATAGTGTGAGTTCAGAGTTGGGAAATGTTTGAGAGTGCTGAGGAGTGAATGTGTGCAAAGTCAGTATAGTGTGAGTTCAGAGTTCGGATGGCCTGGGGATAAAAACTTCTCCTGAGTCTCTCAGTTCTGGCTTTGTGACTACATAGGCGTCTTCTTGATTTCAGCGGTAGGAATAATCCATTGTTAGGATGAGAAGAGTCCTTCAGAATCTTTTGGGCTCTTAGGAGTACTCTTCTGGAATAGATTTCTTGTAGAGCAGGGAGTTGAGTTCTTATAGTACGTTCAGCTGAGCGCACTACTCTCTGCAGAGTACTACAATCTCTAACTGTGGAGTTCCCATACCAGGTGATGATGCTACCAGTTAGAACACTCTCAACCGCTGAAGTGTAGAAGGCCTTCATGATGGATGTAGAAACTTTGAATTTCCTTAGCTGACGAAGGAAGTAGAGTCGTTGTCTGGACTTCTTCAGAACATGCTGAGTGTTAACAGTCCATGTTAAGTCTTCAGTAATGTGGACACCAAGGTATTTAAAACTTGTGACTCTCTCTACAGGTTGCCCGCTGATCATTAGTGGGGTGTAACTGTAGTTCTGCTGCTTCCTTCTGTAATCCACTACCATTTCCTTGGTTTTATTGATATTCAGTGTCAAGCTGTTAGATTGACACCACTGTGCCACCTCATCAACCTGATCCAAGTAGAGCTGTTCATTGTTGTTACTAATCAGGCCCAAGATCACTGTGTCATCTGCAAACTTGATGATGGAGGTATGACTACTGTTGGCTTTGCAGTCATGTGTGTAGATGTTGTACAGCAGTGGACTCAAAACACAGCCTTGGGGAGCACCAGTGCTGATGGTTAATGAGTCAGATGTCAGACCCCCCACTCTAACCACTTGTGAACGGTTGGTGAGGAAGTCAAATATCCAGTGACACAGGGTGGTGTTCAGTCCTAAGGCCTTCATCTTTGTGACCAAGGTGAGAGGTACTATCGTATTGAATGCTGAACTAAAGTCAATGAACAGCATCCTCACATAATTCCCATTCCCCTCCTCCAGGTGAGTTAAGGTGGTGTGCATGAGGTTTGAGATGGCATCCTCTGTAGACCTGTTGGCTCTGTAAGCAAATTGGAGGGGGTCGAAGGAGGCAGGGAGGGATGAGCAGATAATGTTTTTCACAAGCTTCTCAAAACACTTCATCACTGTAGACGTCAGGGCTACTGGGCGGTAGTCATTCAGACATGATGGACTTTTGTTTTTCGGTACTGGAACAATAACAGACTGCTTGAAGCAAGTAGGAACTGTCTCTTGAGTCAATGATGTGTTAAAGATGTAAGTGAACACAGGAGCTAACTGAGCAGCGCAGGATTTCAAAATCCTGTTAGAAATTCCATCCGGTCCAGCAGCTTTTCTACAATTAACCCTCCTAAAGGCATTGCTCACATCGACCTCAGAGACACAGAAAGGTGCATCCTCATTTGCATTACATGCTGCAGCTAGTGCAAGATAGTCTGTGTTTTTCATGTCAAAGCGAGCATAAAAAGCATTAAGTTCATCAGGGAGGGCTTTACTCACATTCATCATAGGAGGGGACTTTCTTTCAAAGCCAGTGATGGTTCGGAGTCCTTTCCACACTCGTGCTGGATCACCCTCCAAGAAATCAGCTTCAACTTTGTCTCTATAGCGCCGCTTAGCATCTTTAATAGCTCTACGTAAACTATAAGATGCTGCTTTGTAATCCGTCATATCCCCTGAAATAAGCCCAGCATTATAAGTCATGGTGCGTGTCTTTAATGCCGTTCTCACTTCTCTATCCACCCATGGCTTCTGGTTAGGGAAGCTTCGGATCTTTACAGTTGGGATGATGGAATCAGTTAGCATATTGATGTAACTCAATGATACTTCCGTAAACTCATTGATGTCAGCAGAGTTCGTCTTGAACATCTCCCAGTCAACGTTGCTAAGGGCGTCCTGTAGCCTGGCTTCCAATTGGTCAGTCCAGCGCTTGACCTCCTTCGTCACTGGGGGGTCCGTCTGACTTCTCTGCTTGTACATAGGCAGAAGGAAAACAGCGGCATGGTCTGATTTTCCGAAAGCTGGTAGAGACTTAGCTTTGTAACTGTTCTTGAACTGTGTGTAGCAGTGATCCAGTGTGTTGTCACCACGTGTAGGGAAGTGAATGTGTTGAATAAATTCAGGCATGGACCGGTTCAGATGTACTTGATTGAAATCACCGGCCACAATAAGCGCAGCTTCAGGGTGCGTGTGTTGTTGTCTATTTAACACTTCTTGCAATTCTGAAACCGCAGCATCTGTGTTGACTTGTGGAGGAATGTAGACAGCGTTGAATATTACCGAAGTAAACTCACGGGGCAGGTAGAAGGGTCGACAGACGACCGCTAGATGTTCTAGATGAGGCGAGCAGGACTTTGAGAGAACAGTGACATTTCTAGGATCACACCACTTGCTGTTCGTCATGATGCAAACACCGCCACCTTTCGATTTTCCAGATTCCTCAGTCCTGTCAGAGCGAGCAGCAGAGAAAAACTCCACCGGAGTGATGGCACAGTCCGGTACAAGTTCAGTTAGCCATGTCTCAGTAAAGCATAGAATGTTACAGTCCCTGATGTCTCTTTGAAACTGTATCCTCGCTCTTAGTTCATCCATCTTGTTAACAAGAGACTGGACATTGGCTAGGAGAATGCTAGGCAGTGGAGGCCTATGAGCTCTATTCCTCAATCTGTTACGGGCCCCGGCTCGTTTTCCTCGGTGTTTTTTCCTTCTGCGCCGAGATGCGTCTCCATGGTTCCCTGATGCATCTCGGAGAATCTCAGTCGGCCAGGTAGAATCGTCAATGGATGGAGATGGAGATGCTTGTGTCCATGTGTATCCTATGCTTGGGTCAGTCTGCTGTAACCTGCCCAACTAATGGTCAATTGTTATCGTGGGATTTTGAAATGTCATCACCAAAACTCTTTTAGACACTGAACAGCTTTATTTTATACAGAGAAAAATATCAGGTTAGTAAGGGTTGTCTTCTTTCACCACAGCCCCATACATTTAAAAGTGCAGTGGGCTACGAGGTGGACCTATGAACATTCATCCATCACAATGCAGAGTCCCGTCCCGCCACCAGATGACGCTACATTACAAGATATCTGTGTGTGTGTGTGTGTGTGTGTGTGTGTTAGAGCTTAGATCGGGCCCAAAAAATCAAGCCCGACCCTACCCGAGCCCGTGCACATTGTGCCCGAGCCCGACCCGGCCCGACACGTTAACTGTAATTATGAGCCCGAGCCCGATTTAAACCCGACATTTTTTAAATACGTGGGCCATTATAACTGACGTTCTCAACTAATTCCGAGCTGTTTGAGCTACAGAAATCCGTTTAGAGGACATTGAGAGGACAAAAGAGGACATTGAAGGCTGGCTATCATTATTTATGCCATGGCAAGCCTGCTTCATGTTCATCTTAAAGTATTTTGGCTGTCATAGGTGAACATCGTGCGCACTTAATGCACGCAACAAAGCATACCTGACAAATGCATACCTCTGACTTTTCTCCAAACTTCAAAAAGTTATTTCTCCTGTTTTCATTTTTTTTCTTTACATCTTCAAGCTTCACGTTGCACTTAAGCTACACAATACAGCACAGCATACGGCCCGGTGTGATGTGTGCGAGTGGAGAAGCTGCGCATGACACTTGTTGCGCAGATGACATTACAATTGACGTTTTGTAACTCTGAGCCTAACTTATTTAACTTTGTATACACTTGTTACTTAGGCCTACTTTGATAAATATAAAATATTTCTGAGTCTGACTATGGCATAGCTTTAGCTCCCCACCCAAGTAGGCTAATGATTAGAAAGAAAAAAAAAAGCAAGCTTGATCAACGACCCGGCCCGGCCCGGCCCGAGGATAGTGGCTGGAAATATCGGCCGGTCGGGTCGGGTCAAGTTCGGGCTCGGGCAGAGAATCTAAACTCTAGTGTGTGTGTCTGTGTGTGTGCGTATCCGTCCGGCCACCAGATGACGCTACATTACAAGATATCTGTGTGTGTGTGTGTGTGTGTGTGTGTGTGTGTGTGTGTGTGTGTGTGTGTGTGCGTATCCGTCCGGCCACCAGATGACGCTACATTACAAGATATCTGTGTGTGTGTGTGTGTGTGTGTGCGTATCCGTCCGGCCACCAGATGACGCTACATTACAAGATATCTGACTCTGCTACATTACAAGATATCTGACTCTGCTACATTACAAGATATCTGACTCTGCTACATTACAAGATATCTGACTCTACCCGGTCAGTTCTTTCTATTCTTTTTCTGCCTTCAAGAGAACAAAAATAGTAGTACCGATCTCCGTCCCTTTCCCTACGGTGAAGGTGAGGCCGAAGCCCCGGGTTCCCGAGTCCGTCTCAATGATGACGTAGGCTGCAGAGTAGTCGGGATCCGTGTGCTGTTGAAGTCACATGACAACCGCACTTAGAAACAAACTCAACAGGTCAATGAGACATTAACGTTAGAGCTATTGTTCTACCACCAAACAATGCATTTATTTCCGTAGACACCAGTAGCCCGCAGTTGCAGTAAACGGGATCAAAGCTGAACTTTATCACGCGTTGATCCTGCACCGACACACAGAAGCTGTCACGTGGCGGTGCTCGCGGAATTTGCAAGTTCGCCAAAACTTTACGCACCATGGCGTCGGAGCCGTGCTGCTCGAGCGATGTGGGGAAGCGCACATCTTTCACTGCCAGGCCACAGATTCTCCCTGAAGGCATTGTATTAAGCTGTTCGGAGAAGTTCTGAATTTGCAGATTCTATTTCCTCTACACATAACTCACCGACCTCCCAAGCTCCTCCTTTGTTGCGATTTCATTGGCTAAAACCACAGACACCTAACAGGTCCTGTAAGGTGGCTTGTCATTTTGGTGATCTGCCTCCCAAATTAGAATGTGTATCTGTGTGTGAGAGCTAAAGCTAAATAAACTTAACGGCATTTTAGGCATTTAAAACCCGAGGCAGGCGTAACGGCATTTTAGTGGCATTTTAGGCGATATTAGGATTAGCCTACTGATAATAATGAATCATTCAGGGTGCCCACAGGATCCAAAGTGCGAGGTTTAAAAAAAAATGGTCTCCGTGCTGTTCAAGAAAAATAGGAGAAAACCCCAAGGCTGGCACTCTTCTTTTGCAGAATATGGAAAATAGTAGACTTTGCACACGTGAAAGTGAGTTCAGTGTTGCTAAAATAGCTATACTAGGCCTGCCTACATGTTATTTAAAGTATCTACTAGGCCTACTTGTTATTTAAAATTCAATCATGAAATAGCTATACTAGGCCTAAATGTTATTTAAAATAGCTATACTAGGCCTACATGTTATTTAAGATTCAATAATGAAATAACCACTAAAAATAAAAGCTTTTATGTATATATTTTTTGTGATTAACTTTTTATTGAAAGTTTCACAACATACAATTAAGAACAAAATTATTCATACTCCTGGCAAATATTGATTTAATGCTGACACTGTCACATGCCAAAAGTTTGTAAGACAATGTGGGAGAAACATGGAATTAAAAAAAGAAGCATTTTCATCTTTTTTTTTTTTTTTTATGAAAAATGGCATGTCCAAAATTATTCATACCCTTTTAAAATAATCAATGGAAACATGTTTATTTGCATTCACAATCCGGGTTTTCAGTCAGGAACGATTATTTGCCATCACTCTGGCCTTGCGCTCACTTTTTTTGACGGATTGTGGTCTGGACTCTGGCTGTGCCACTCTAGAATGTTGATATTATTCTCAGTTAACAATTTCTTGCCTTGTTTGGCTGTATGTTTTGGAACATTGTGTGGTTTAATGGTCAAATGATGCTCATTGGGGCAGGTCTCTTGGCAGACTGCTTGATCTTTTCCACCAAAAATCTCAATGTAGCCCCTTGTTTTAGTGTTACCGTTTATTATACGGCTCTTCAGAATGCTAGTAGAACGCTCAATTGACTTGAATGGGATTTCCCAACGTTAAAATAAATTCATGTAATTGACCGTTCGCAAAAGCCACACCCCCTAGTTATTGTTACTACGCCCGTCAAACTCAGAACAGAGTTGTCTAGAAATTCAATGGTACAGTAGCTGTTAAGACCATAGACTGTATACTGGACAGTGTGCCGTCTGTTAAGAGTGATGTGAGCGCTAGTCCAGAGCCCCCTGGTGGCTGGCTGCAGTACAATGTGTAACTCCGCCCATCCCCATGTATTTCAATGGCCAAGTAGCCAACTTTCCGTGTCCCTTTTCTCACCTAAAACTATTTTTCCATCTACAACTTTTTATTCAAAAAAATATTTTTCAAGATGCTTCAATACACACAATTTTTATTTTCTCGCTGAAATTATTTTGTTTAATGTTATATTAACAAATCTAAAAAGGGCGTGTTTACACCTATGATTGACAGCTGGCTGGCTGCAGACACGACACTTTGTCCATTATGTTTTACCGTCTATGCTGCAGACACGACCACGTCATCGCTCCCTTATTTTAACGACACCAGATTTCGACACATAATCTACCCTAAATCAGTGTTGCTGTTATTATCATTAGGCTATATCTTATAACAGTCTGACTAAATACATATTGATAGTCATACATTGTGCAGTTGTTTGTAAGAGACATCGTTGTTAGTTGTGACAGATTCTTTGTGAAAAAAGATATGTGCTGTTCTTTCGTAGATGCTAAGTTAGCTCATAGCATGCTAAATCATGCTAGCATTAGCCAGTTGATAGGTAAAGTAAAAGGGCTCTGTTATTCTATATTGATCCGAAGTGACGTTAGCCATAGTCACCATCATTTACAGTCCTACTTGTTTCAAATGGTTTAACCAAAGTAATTTTAGGCAAGTCCCTCCACTCGGCGACCATATAGCAACGCTTTTTGGGCACTCATCGGGCATCCTATTCAGCAGAAATGCGCGTGCGCAAGGCTTCACGACACCAATCTTGCTCCAGCGGCAAGTTCACAACACATGATTGGCACGATGTCTTCACAACACAACATATGATTGACTCAATGTATTCACATCACACTACATGATTGGCTCAATGTATTCACATGTCGACGTTTTGCCGAGGAAGGGGTGGGATATGCGTAGACAACGGCCATATTGGCGTTACAAACTAGCCCCATGCATTTCTATGGAGTATTTTTTGAGTGCTGTGTCTCCTCATTAGAAAGTCTCTGGTTTAAGGTAACCAGTGATTGCCGTCATCATCGTTGCAACTTCATTTGAATACACTTAAGTCACTGGGAGAAGGTGATGTTAAGTTTCATTAATGTTAACTCTTGCTTAGTTTTGCGCGAATGGCAACAAACGTCCCCTAGCCTGCTAGATCGACAACCTCGGTTTGACCACTTATTAATTAGCCCGACAAATAACGTTACTTGTTTTTTTAGTGAACACATATTGGACCATAGCTTAACGTGAGGAGGGATTCAAAGTTACAAATGGCCAATTTGCTTAGTATGCTCAGAACAGCGGTATCTGAAAATGCGTTCGGTCTTGCCAGTGATGTGTAAATCCTCCCGTAGACGTACCCCATTTCAAAATAATACGTCTAAATTGAAAACTGTGACAACTCATTGATAGGCTCTCTCAATATGTCTGTAATCGTATGCCTCTACCACAGGCTTGCTAGTCTTTCACCAGAGAGGGTGCTCCATTATAAATCAAAAATGTAATACTGCAGCCTTCATGTCAGCTGTAAAAATATGAGAACATGGACCTACTACATCAGGATACTCTGTAAACATTTTACACATAATCAGGAAGCTACTTTGCTGTTCAGTGTGTGATGTGTTTAAAGTGGTACTACATTTAAAGAAACTTATTTTTATTCTTTGTTTCAAGTGCATAAGAAAATACCACATTATGATGATGGTTATGGTTACACTTAACAAATACAAAACAATATAACACTATATTAATTATTACAACACAATTAATAATAAATAATAATGCCCATTCAATCAATAATATAATAACAATAACATGGTAAGACTACATTAAGGAGAATATCAATAGTAAACAACGCCAAATTAATCAACAGCCTATAATGAAAATAAAACAGTACTACTGCATGCAAACCATTACACATAAGAAGTGCTTAAAAGACCAAAAACTATCACAAGAACGAAGAGCACTGGGCAACTCATTCCACCAACATGGAACCACTGAGGAAGAGTCTTGAATTTGACCTAGCGTTTAAGACTGGCCGACACAACAGATGCTCATCTGAAGACCGCAGTGGGCGGTTGGGGATGTACATCTTGATCATTGAATTAAAATAACAAGGAGCAGATCAAGTCAGTGTCCTATAGGCCAAAGTGAGAGATTTAAATGTAATTCTGGCTACTGTAGGGAGCCAATGGAGAGTAACTAGGAGAGGAGTTACGATGTGTCCTCTTTGGCTGATTGAAGACCAGTCATGTTGCAGCATTCTGAATGATAGATCACACAAAAGGAATAAAAAACATTCAATATTGATTTAGTATCAACCAATAACTATTCTGATATTAATATTCTTCTAACTTCTACATCTTTGTGTAGGCTACTGTTAAATACTAAGCAATGGCCTCTGACTTTTAAATACCAAGGCAGTTAAATGGAGTGGTATAGTCTATGTGATACACAGGACTACACAGTAAACCCATTTAAAAAGCATCATCATCTCAGTATACCCATTTAAAATAGGCAAGGATACGTATTTAATAACATTTGGGGTTGCTCACAGTATACCCACCACTACAGCTAACTAGACTACACCACTGGTTAAATGGTGCATTACAATTTGTGTGAGTTCAGAGGCATACAGAAAGTTGAAGTTTGGGTGACATCAATAAAGAAAATATTAACAAAAGGATGTGTACAACCTCAAGTATGAATGATGTCACATTAACAGAAGGTTCAGAGCAGCAGCAGACCTTTCGGCTAAGTCCTTAAATTGCTCAAACAAAGATAGCACAGAGGAAAGAGCAGAGGAGAGTGATGTTTCAGTATTGGAGAGAAAAAGCCAAATGTCATCTGCATAGAGCCAGATGAAGCGTGTTGAGCCATGTATGGTGATGGGGGGGGGGGGGGGGGTTATGTCTATTTTTTACAAGACACAAGTGCCTTGGATTTTGTCTTTTTCTGTTGATTGGTTTGTGTCACTCATAGATATTGTGGTGGAAACACACTAATCTGACAGTATACAATATAAGTAGCCTACTGCTGATTGTAACACAAGTAACCTACTCTAGTCTGGAAAAACCCAGACAAACCTTTGGCAAATTTGAATTTACCCTGCAGGTCCGTCTGGCAAAGAGGCCATTCACTCTCATTTCCAATGTTCTTAAAACCCGGGCACCAATCACAACCGTTGAAGCAGGCTTAACATGATGACTTTGAAGCAGTTTTTGAAAAACACTCGTTTGTTTAGATATATTTTTCTGTTGCTCTACAAAATCCACCTCCTTCAGTACTCTTGATTGGTTTCAGGTTTGTCCAATTGCGTCCAGAAGCATTTTGATCAGCGTCTGTTTAGTGACGCCCCCAGTGTCTGTTTGGTGACGCCCCTTGGACATGGAAGGGGAATGAACCTTGTCCAGTCCCAATCTCCATTACAATTGACAAGGTCTGATACTAACCAGGCTAAGCCTACTGCACAATACAACACAAACATAGCCCACTGAATACAACACAAACAGCCTACTGCACAATACAACACAAACATAGCCTACTGAATACAACACAAACATAGCCCACTGCATACAACACAAACATAGCCCACTGCACAATACAACACAAGCATAGCCTACTGAATACAACACAAACATAGCCCACTGAATACAACACAAACATAGCCCACTGCATACAACACAAACATAGCCCACTGCACAATACAACACAAACATAGCCCACTGCACAATACAACACAAGCATAGCCTACTGAATACAACACAAACATAGCCCACTGCACAATACAACACAAACATAGCCCACTGCACAATACAACAGAAACATAGCCTACTGAATAAAACACAAACATAGCCCACTGAATACAACACAAACATAGCCTACTGCACAATACAAACATAGCCTACTGCACAATACAACACAAACATAGCCCACTGAATACAACACAAACATAGCCTACTGAATACAACACAAACATAGCCTACTGAATACAACACAAACATAACCTAGGGCCTATTGCACAAAACTAGGATAAGGGATTAAGCTGGGATATCTTGGTTATCCTGGCTCAATTTATCCGTGATCCAGTTGCACAAAAGCGGGATAGGGGGCAGCAGGATATGTTATGGTATAAGTTACCATGGCGATTTATTCTGTGGAGCTAGCCTGCTCCAGACCAGGCTAAATTCCAGGATCTATTTAATCTCATCCCTTATCTCAGTCAGCAGTCACCACAAACGGAAACCAATAATTTTTCCACTGCCCACTACACATTGTTATCACATATACCTAGACCCACTGTCATTATTTAAACGTTTGTGATCATTAAATAACTTTTACATACTCGCCATTCCCGACCTGCATATGCGACAATGTGACGTCACGGGAGTGCCTAACCATTTCACGCGTGGTGGTCGCGGTACTAGTTGCAATATTCTCCTTAACAGAGGTGTTGCTGTTTGTTGCTGTTGTGAGAAGGCTATCTACCTACTTCACACCGTAGAAGAAGCAACGAAGCCCCTCTAGTTGCCATGGTGAATCAGTGAATCTGTGATCGGTGGCGGGGTCTATTTGAGGGAGCCGTGAGCGCGCACTTATCCAGGATAGGTTTCACCTGGCTTGATGAATCCGTGTCTGCTCATCCTGGCTTGCTCTTTGTGCAACCAATTAAGCCTGTACGATCGTGTTTTGGATTCATTGAGCGCAGCTCAGTAACTTATCCCGGATGTCTTAATTCTGCTTTTGTGCAACGGACCCCTACTGCACAATACAACACAAACATAGCCCACTGAATACAACACAAACATAGCCTACTGCACAATACAAACATAGCCTACTGCACAATACAACACAAACATAGCCCACTGAATACAACACAAACATAGCCCACTGAATACAACACAAACATAGCCTACTGAATACAACACAAACATAACCCACTGAATACAACACAAACATAGCCCACTGCATACAACACAAACATAGCCCACTGCATACAACACAAACATAGCCCACTGAATACAACACAAACATGGCCCACTGCACAATACAACACAAACATAGCCCACTGCACAATACAACACAGACATAGCCTACTAAATACAACACAAACATAGCCCACTGAATACAACACAAACATAGCCTACTGCACAATACAAACATAGCCTACTAAATACAACACAAACATAGCCTACTAAATACAACACAAACATAGCCCACTGAATACAACACAAACATAGCCTACTGAATACAACACAAACATAGCCCACTGAATACAACACAAACATAGCCTACTGCACAATACAAACATAGACTACTAAATACAACACAAACATAGCCTACTACTGTAAATACAACACAAACATAGCCCACTGAATACAACACAAACATAGCCCACTGAATACAACACAAACATAGCCTACTGCACAACAGTAAAGTACATCAGTAATGATTAATGGATTGTACAAGTTGGATTATAACTTAAGCCCTCCTTACACTGACAGACTTTGGAAAGATTTGCAAAGATTTGGAAAAGACTACAGTCTCAGACTACTTTTTGAAAGACTACAGTCTCAGACTACTTTTTGAAAGACTACAGTCTCAGACCCTCTCACATCTAAAGACAAGTAGTAGAGTTTTAAGTCACAGACTATGATTTTGCAATGACTAGGGATCTTGCAGGGTCACTATTTACAAGACTGCAACACGATTCCTTTAAATTATTACCCATCGTGCAATAGATAAACAGGAACTGAAAATGATAGCCTACTAAACTCAAAGTCATATTTTCGTGTTTCTGCAGCATTGTTTCATGCGTGACATCCCTAACCGATATAGAGTTGTTCTGTCACGTGGAAGAGCCGACTAAATATGTATAAGAAATGACAAATATTATAAGAATAACAAATAATCATATAGGCTACAGCTGTCGCCTACTTTGCCTCTTCCTGTTTGGTGTTGGAGAGAGAGGTCACTATTGGTTTTTATAGTTCTCATCACTATTTGCATGAGTCACGACTAGAAAGACTTGCGATAATATCAAACATGTTTGATATTGTCGTAACGGCAAAACTAGAAAAGGACTGACTCCGACTGACTTAAAACCGCTAAGATTGGCACCTTACACTTAACAATCTAGTTGACGGGAGCGCGTCGCGATTCCAGTACAACTCCCATGATTTCTGTCCGACTTTGGAAATTCCGTTTTTAAAAATAATTCTGTTAAACAGTGATATGCTACAAACATGTTAAACAGCTGGGAAAGGCTGTCGCAAATCCCTCGAACAGGTGGTCAATCATATTTCAAACGAACGAGGGAACATGTCGCAATGCAACAGCGCTGTTTTCCCTTGATGAAAGTGAAACCACGAGTTTTCCCAGATCTTAACTTTGGCCAAAGTTTTCAGAAATACTCGTTTTCAGTGATAAAACCTCATTAAATAATATTTTCCATATGGGGTCTTAAAAGCCATGTATCCTTCTAGCCACAGCGTTTTTGTTTCAAACATAAGCCTAATCTAAGCTGCTCAGATGACGTGATAGACCAGGCGCTGTTGCTCACTTGTCCATCATCGTAAAGCCTGATTTGATTGGTCCGCCCGATCTAGGGTGCGCATACTTGCTCCACAATGGAGTAATGCCAGACCGAACTTCCCGACCTCAAATGTTGTGGGCGGGACTAAGTTCTTAATGGCACCCAGGCTACATATTTCCCCCAGCATCTTTACACTGGCTACCTGTTAAAAGTCGCATTGCCTTCAAAATATTACTTCTAACATACAAAGCCATTAATGGTCGAATATATTAAAGACCTCCTAGTCCCATATAACCCACTTAGACCACTACGATCACAGAATACTGGACTTCTTGTAATCCCAAGAATCTCAAAAACTACAGTAGGAGGCAGAGCTTTCTGCTACTGCACACCCCTCCTCTGGAATAATCTCCCTTCCTCTATTCCATTAGCAGACAACCTCCCTATTTTTAAGTCTAGACTTAAAACACACCTCTTTAGTGCCTCCCATAGTTAGGTATGGTGCATTGTGTAACTGCAACCACCTCAGGGTTTTTTGGAATGGACCACCCTGCTGTGTTCTTGTGTGACTGGCACCCCAGTCATGCGTGCGACGGTGGTCACTGACCATACCTGCGCTGGTGTTGACTACCCTTCACCATGCCTTAGTTATGCTGCTATAGCATATTGCTGTCACCATGCTGCTATTATAATAGCATAGTGCTGTCATTGACTTTTCATGTGTCACGGCATACAACCCCTCCTCTCCCCTCTCTCTCTCTCAACTCTCACTCTATTGATATTACCCATTTTGATTTATAGTAATATTAACCCACTCTATATCTCTCTCTCTTCCCCCTTACCTCACTTGTGAGGTATAACCATCACCAGTCATCAGCCATCCTTGTGTTTGGCCCTCATCTCATTCATCTCACCTGAAGTCCCATCCCTACGACTGCCCTATCATCGCCTGTTGCTCTTGCTGAAGTCCCATCCCTATGACTGCCCCATCATCACCTATTGCTGTCCCCCTGCCCAGATTCCTGGCCAGCGCAGCCTAGCGACCCACCACTTGCCCTATGACTATTCCTAATCCCCCTGGACAGTTCCATTTCCTACACTGGACTATTTGAACTTTCTGACACTAAATAGGATTCATGCATTATTATACTGGATATGTAACCATCCCACCTCTTTGTAACATAGATAGATAGATAGATAGATAGATAGATAGATAGATAGATAGATAGATAGATACTTTATTGATCCCCAGGGGAAATTCAAGACACCTCAGGTGGCTTTAAATACCATGTTCTATTCTCTACACCTAACTAACTTATTCATTTATCATGTAAACAGACCTTACTGTTCTGTAACTGACCCTAGGCAGATGGGTCAGGCCTTTGAGTCGTGGATCTGCTCGAGGTTTCTTCCTACATGTTTCCTCAGCCCTGTTAATCATGGGCCTCTGTAAAGCGCCATGAGACATGTAATGTTTTGGTGCTCTATAAGTGATATTAAATTGGAAATGAAATATGCACGCACACACACACACACACACACACACACACACACATATGCCAGAGCCCTGAACACACAGTAGCAGCACGTCGCATGTGAAGAGCAAACATGGTGTAATTATGTTTGGGGAGTTTCAGCAGTCATGTTTACAGTGTGTGTGTGTGTGTGTGTGTGTGTGTGTGTGTCATACACTAGGGGCAATCAAGATGATGCCATGGTTGTGTTTCTGTGGGATGTGTGTGTGTGTGGGGGGGGGCGTTCTGGGGTTGGGATTAGGGCTACGTGAGGTCATTGCTTTGAGTCTTTTAGAGACTTTTTTTCAAGAATCAATTACTTGTTTTTTCTAAGTAGATGTTGACAGAAGCGCGTGAGATGATTCAAACTGGACATATCTAACTGGAGGTATGAGATGGTTCAAAGCCAGCAGTCAGTAATAACAGGATATGGTTGGGACATAGTGTCATAGTCAGGTGTGTGTGTGTGAGAGAGAGAGAGAGAGAGAAAGTTACATATACAAGGAGAGATGCGTATTAGACTGATGATGGTGGTTTATAGTCTGGGTTAAGGGCCATTCACAGCAGGAACAATAACTACAACAATAACTATTAAGATAACTATAACAATAACTATAACAATAACTATAACAATAACTATTAAGATAACAACTATTAAGATAACTATAATAATAACTATTAAGATAACTATAACTACAACAATAACTATTGAGATAACTATAACAATAACTATTAATATAACTATAACAACTAGAAATATAATGCCAGAGGAATTACAATAGTGGATGGAAAGCTGCTGGCTTAATGATGGTGGGGAGATTCCTGGAAAAAAAAACATTGAATCACTTAATCTTTAACTTCATACAAACCCTCGTACCAAAAAACCTTGTGTGTCAAGGCGTTCTTGAGATATAACACTCAAGGTGTTTTTGACCTTGACATTTGACCTTTGACCTCTAACATCAATTCACTTCATCTTTGAGTCCATACAAACACTCATACCAAATTTCAGGCATGTATGTCAAGGCATTCTTTTTTTTATATATATTTTTTATTGATTTTCACTTTTTGACAACACAAAAAGGTATAACTACTACAAATCCCCTACACAGGGAAAGAATTAGAGACAATCAACAAAAAACACACACCCTAAACCTAACACTCAACAACAACAACAACAACAATGGCTCAGTTTCACACACATCATTACAATAATCTAGCCTGACCAGCCAGACTCGCAGTGCTCAGTCCGAGGGGCGGGATAATCGGTTGTCTTTCAAATTCCCTCTGCACGCAATAGGACAGCGCTGAGTCCCATGCGTTTTCCCACCAGCGGAGCTAGTTGGCTAGTTCAAACTTTTGCCATTTTAAAACAAGCTTATCTCATGTCACACTGTTGGCCAACAGCAACATCCATCTTCTTTGTTTTCAAGTAGCAGGGAATTCAAGCCAAACCGTTGCAACTCTGCCACCAATCATTATGTTAAGCCCACCTAACGACTCTATACACGATTTGATTGGCCTGATAGAAGTTTAATTTTTCGAGCTCACAAGCCAACGGAGAGTTGCTAGACTAGCCCTGGAAGCAAATGTAATTTGCTGCCGCTAGGGTGTGTCTAGATTTCTAGGCTAACAATAATCATTACAAAAAATAAAATGATGACAGTTACACAAAGTTACATAAACAGTAATAAGCAATCCTTTATGACCTTTCCAAAAATCCCTGTAACATAATGTCAGAGACACTAGGGTCCAAGAAATTCAAGTGAGGTTCCCAAATCTTAAAAAATTGGTTCGATTTTGAACGCATTACACATGTCAGGTATTCTAAAAGTATCATGTCAGACAATACTTCATGCCAACCCTTAATAGTTGGCACTTTATCACTGATCCATCGCAACAGAACATTTTTCCTAGCTGCATATGTTAGGATACAATAAAGTATTTTAACATCCCAAATCTAGCTGGTAGACCAAGATTAAGAGACATAGGATCCAGTTCCAGCTTCACACTCAATATCTTTTCCAGCTTCACACTCAATATCTTTTCCATTTCTGTTACAATATCAGACCAATATCTCTGCAGTTTATGACCATGAGCAGTGAGTCAGAGTACCGACTTCTGTTTTACATTTCAAACACATAGGTGACAAAGTGCAATTAAACAGATGCCTGCGATTGGGAGATATGTGCATTCTATGTAAAATCTTGAACTGTATTGATTTAGCCCGGTTACAAACTGAAATTGAGTTATCATAGGTCCACATATCACACCATTCATTATCCTTTATTGCAATAGAAAGTTCAGTCTCCCATTTTCCTCTAAGATCCTGCAAAGCTATAGCTGGTAGTACACATAAGGCTCTATAAAGTAGTCTAATAGACATCCTCCCAAATGTTCCAAACAAAACCCTCTCCAAGGGAGATGGTTCAGAGTTATCAGTGAGAGTTGTGCTTTGCAATATGTAATGTCTTATTTGTAGATAACGGAATAAATGCTGTCTGGGGATGTTATACTTCTCAACCAATTGACTAAATGACATTAAAGTCTTATTATGACCGCCGCGCAGCGAAGCGGCGGTCATATAGGTTTAGTCAGATTTTTTTTTTTTTCTCTTTTTCGCATGCCCAAATTTCTGTCAATGATTCCCGGGACACTGAAAGACCGGGGTACACGAAACTTGGTGGGCATGAAACCCCACATGGATAGCATGGAACCATCGTTTTTCGTTTTGATCTGTAGCCCCCCCGCTGGACTGGACCCCCCGAAAGGAGGGTAGGGCAGACACAGTTTTCTGTGAATATCTCGAAAACCGTAGGGTTTAGGAGGACCATTTTTTTTTTGTATGTTGATCTCAAGGGGCCATGTCAACCCATTCCATAACCAAAAATGAGGTGTTGTAATTGAAGGTATCTGTCAAAACTGTACAAAATTGGAAGTGTAGGATCATTATGACACCCTCTGTATGCACGCCAAGTTTCGTGGAATTCCGTTCATGGGGAATAAATTAATTTATGTTACTAAACACCAACTGGCCTGTAGGTGGCCGGAGACAGTTTTCTGTGAATATCTCGATAACCGTAGGGCCTAGGAGGTCCACCTTTTTTATGTATGTTGGTCTTAAGGGGGCATGTCAACCCATCCCATTACCACTTATTTCATGTATAGCGCCACCTAGTTAAAAATTAAAAAGCAAAAAATTAGGTGTTTTCATCACAATATCTCTGGCTGACAAGGTCAAAACTGCACGAAATTAAAAGTGTAGGATCATTATGACACCCTCCGAATGCATGCCAAGTTTTGTGTACTTTCGTTCATGGGGGGCCTTACAATAAAATAATTTATGTGTACATTTAGTGACGTACACCAACAAGGATTCCCGGAACACTGAAAGACCGGGGTACACAAAACTTGGTGGGCATGTACCCCCACATGGATAGCATGGAACCGTAATTTTTCGTTTTGATCTGTAGCCCCCCCGCTGGACTGGACCCCCCGAAAGGAGGGTAGGGCAGACACAGTTCTCTGTGAATATCTTGAGAACTGTAGGGCCTAGGATGACCATTTTTTTCCGTATGTTTGCCTCCAGGGGTCATGTTAACCCATTTCATGTGCACACATGTGCACAAACAGATACACACACACACACATACACATACATTCACAGTAATCATACGTATGACACATACTCACACAGTAGACATATGTATGCTTGCATGCACAGGCACATACGCAGGCACACACACAAGCACGCACACACACACACATGCATAACATAAACATGTACATGCACACATGCACACAATTCAAGAATTTCTCAGAATTATGAACAGGCAAGATGGAGGTGGGGTTGTATAAAATGAATTTTACATGTGAAATCTATGAACTAATCATGTTTTGGTACTTGTTGTCTAGCAGATATCAGTGAGAATTGAGTGTGGATAATGCAATTTAGTGAGACAGCTAGAATCATACAGGCCTTTCAGCGTGATTTATTTTTGTGGAAAAAATGTGCTGGACTGGGCGGCGGTCATATTTTGTACCGTTCTGCGGTACATCTAGTTGATGTTTATGAATGTTGGCATAATGTGTCATTCGGTTTTTGGAATGTCAAGTTGATATTGTTTGGGTGTCATCATTATGACATCTTGACATTAGCCAAGATGACATTATTTGACGGTGTCTTTGTCATGACAACTTGACATTAGCCAAGAAAATGTAACCCGTTTACAATATTGTCATGACAACTTGACATTTGGCATGATATTCACTGCATGAAAAGTGTGATTTCCGTCAGTATGCGGCACTGTAGATTGTCGTGGAAGTTCAGTTTAATGGCTGTTCGCGGCAGTTTGCAGGCAATGCCGAAAACTGCCATGAATTGTCAGAAATTGACGGGGGCCTTGCTTGGCAGTCGTCCGCCCACGACCCCCCTCCTCCTAATTCTAGGGGAGGCTTTAACATGTAAATGAAAATGCTGTGAGCTATACAAATGCAAATCAGGGTAGCAGGGAGAGTGAACTGTGCATGCTGGCATGACTATGGCCTTTGGTCTTGCTTAAACAACTCCCAGTAATACGCTCAACAGGCAGAAATGATGCTGGGTATGACATGTCTGTTCCCTGCAAGCTCCAATAATGTAACCTGACTTAAAACAGTCGATAGAGTTTAGATTCAGATTTTCCCTTCACACCAACACAATGAGAATTTCAGAGGCAAATATTTAAAAAATGATTGTCTTTATCACTATCTTCATTCAACAAAAATATATGCAAAATTGCATATATTTTTGTTGAATAAAAAATATATACCTATATAAGTGACCCTGCTGTGGCGTATAGACTGAGAATGTTTTGGACTGTGTAAATAGTCTACCAGGGAAATAGCCAATGTTTTGGACTGTGTAAATAGTCTACTACCAGGGAAATAGATTGGCTGTTTCCCTGGTAGTAGACTATTTACACAGTCCAAAACATTCTCAGTCTATACGCCACAGCAGGGTCACTTCAATAAACCACTAAGTCCAACCGTTACGCCCCCACGCCAGCAGGGGAGACACTTCCTCTAGTGAGCAGTGGTTGCACTGTGGTCGCGCTTCCACCAGAACAGCTGATAGGATAAACAACAGTCAGTGTGCGGCGGCAAATTCAGAGAGGAGCATCTCCAAGCCTCGCCTTCCCACAGGCTGCAGCGAGCTGTACTTGGATTCAGCAGAACAGTAAGGCTAGCCTACAGTTTCATTAGGCTACTACTTCACGTTATTTGGAAGTATGTGGATGTGAATCATAAACAACGCGCCCGCGATCGTCTGCGCTCATTCCTTCTAGAAGAGGGGACCTTTAAACGAGCACTTCCCTTTTTGCTTGGAAGAATGGAGAGCATTGGATCTAGTGCCAGATGAGTGGTTACTTGTCTCGCCAGGAGAATGGACATCTGCTTTCGGGAAATCAGAGCCGCCGTAGCCTACCAGGGTTCACTCGGAGACACATAGGCGCTACCGGAGCAATGGTAAGATTTAAAGAATACTATGCTTTCATTCTGCTGTAGGCTATAAGGAAATAGATAGGCTACGTTGATAGATACCGATCTTAACTGTACATTTTGTTTTCACAGACTAACTTTGCCTCCTAATGGGGTCGTGACTTCCTCTTTGCTCGGAGCTGTCTGCAAGTCATTCAAGCAATTAGGTAAACTCTAGGTTGCTGTCCATAGAGGACCGGTTGGCTCCTCTGGAGTCGAAAAACTGTGCGGGAGAGACAAACTTTAAGAAGAGAAGACTGGTGCACAATCCCAAGCTTGCGGTAAGAATATGTTCGATGACTGCTAGCTAAGCTAAAAGTACCCTAGCCTAAAACCAAAGCTAAGAGTAGCCTAGTAGCCTTGCAAAAGAACAAGTGAGCAGAACCAGCTTTATTAAAGTGTATTTTTTTGTGTCGTCATTTACAGGAAGCAGTACGCCGTCTTCACAACTCGGAGACAAATTGCAGGCGCTACGAACCGGAGCAAGGGTAAGATTTAAAGAATATGCTTTCATTCTGCGGTATAAGGAAATAGATACGTATAGATACCATAGGATAGATACCGATCATAACTGTACATTTTGTTTTCACAGACTAATCTCTCCTCATAATGAGGCGGTGGCCTCCTATTTGCTCGGAGCAATATCTGCAAGTCCAGATTTACACGATGTTGAAAGACGACATTGTGTGTAAGTGACTTTTTTTTTTACTGTTTCTCCTTCCTTGTTTAATGTTACTGTGACTTGCGTTTGATTTTTATTGATACCACTCTCATTTAATTGTTTTCCAGCCGCCTGTAAGACATATTACGAGACGGTACGCAGGAGTTTTAGGTATACCCAGCCAGAAAACTCATTGCGGGCGGAAGCTGCGAAGAGTTCAGCTCGGAGTCGAGCGAGAAGAAATAGGGTAAGACTTTATTTGGTGCATTGATAGTGTTGTGTCCATACGCAGTGCATCATTGCACAGTACTGATTCATTGTTTTTTACAGCTGCTGGAATGGAGACAGAGTGTGCTAGCAGATGACGAGGTGGAACTGTCTGACGAAGAAGATGGCGTTGTTGGTGGGGTCTCTGGATGGATTGTACGGTCGCCGTCATTTCGTAGGCTGGAGCTCTCTGAACTCTGTGCGAAGCTGCAGTCCCGGTAAGAGGCGACTCCGAAGTACAGAGCCACGCACAATAGGCGTCTGCACAACGGACCTGCCTCGGAAAGAACAGCGCCAGTTACTGACAACCCAGAGGAGGCAAACGGACAGTTCGCTGAGTTGTAGTTTTTGGATCATCCTCCACCCATGTGTGGGCAGATCCTCGCTTTGTATATAGTTGTGTTTGTTTTAATAAAGCTCTTTCTTTGCATAAACATGTTCCTGGCAAATGTTCATTTCCTCTATAAATTCATTCATGTCCTTGATGGTAGCCTACATAGGATAACAATGACATGAATATACAGCTTAATATGAATAAATAAATTAATATATATTTATATATATATACATTTATTATGAGGCAGGGTGACGAATAGTGACAGATCTGCCAACCAATCACGAGTGATTTTACTTGTTTGAAAGTTGTGGTTTCATCCAATACTGAGTAAGGAAATTCAAGCCTGGCCTGGCCAGGTGTGGTTTTGCTGCCAATCAGGAGTGATTTTACTTGTTTGAAAGTAGTGGTTTCATCCAATACTGAGTAAGGATATTCAAGCCAGACCTGGCCAGCCGCGGTTTCGCTGCATTCATATGCTAATTAGGGCCATTAGCACTCTGAAAGCTCTCCACATACGTCATTGTTCGGTTCCGACAATTTGTGGCACAGACAAACGGCGACAAGCGCGGGTTGCAAATTGTCGTCAACTACCGAAAATGAGGGAGATCTCCGGTCGTTTACGGGGACGAAAATCACACTTTTCATGCAGTGATTGCCATGACAACTTGACATGTAACTGTGTTTGGCCTGACTTATCTTCTAGGTTTGTGAAGTGATGGGCCTGAACAATTGGCTGTTATGACACCATTATAAATTAAGTCATGACTTAAAGGGGAACTTAGCAACTATTTCAACGTAATAAACCCGTTTAGAAATCATTTGGATGGTTAAATGACCTGTTCTGGTGAAAATGGTGACTTTCCCCGCTGCCCCTAGTGTCCCCAGGCGAAAAACCAACCTTGCAACATTGAGACTACCGTCCCGGAAATGGAAGTGAGAGACAAGAAACTAGTTTTAAATCGTGTTTCTTACCTTGTAACATCCACATTGTTCTGCCGAACTTATGCTAACCGTTTCGCTAGCTTGTAAACAAATCCATGTGCTTTATCGTTACCTTTTTTCACAGTTTGAAATAGCATAATGCACAATTTCTCCAGCAGAGGGGAAATATAGCTAATTCTGCCAAGTTTCCCTTTAAAAGAGTTTATTTCAGCAATGAATTTTGCAAAACCATAATACATGGACATGTTACCATGCCAGCTAACCTAACTGTGCATGTGGAACATGCATTAAACTATTCACATACTAGTCTTTAAGCACCATTTCATTGCCATCATTTCTGCAGCTTTTTCAAATCATGCACGAGTCTACCCAACACACCATTACGATGGCGGATTCCTAACCAGTAGTACCATTCAATCGTTTTAAGGTGTGTTTTGAGGGACTGAGGGGTTTGATTCTCCCTGAGACGGCATATTTGTTTTTTGTATGTATGCAATGCACATTCAATATGTTCAATATGTATATCCAATTTATAATGGTGTCATGACAGCCAATTGTTCAAGCTCATCACTTAATAAACCTAGAAGATAAGTCAGGCCAAACACAGTTATGTCAAGTTGTCATGACAATATCATGTCAAACACTTAGCATTTCTTTCTTGGCTGATGTTGTCATGACCATATTGTAAACGGGTTACATTTTCTTGGCTAATGTCAAGTTGTCATGACAAAGACACCGTCAAATAATGTAATCTTGGCTAATGTCAAGTTGTTATAATGATGACACCCAAACAATGTCAACTTGACATTCCAAAAACCGAATGACACATTATGACAACAGTCATAAACATCAATAATGTGTCATTAATGTGCATGACATGTGTCATGTCATTCTTATGACGGTTACATGTCACCCTTATGTAGACCCCTTCAAATAAAGTGTTACCAATAAAAGCATATAACATGATATGAATTCACTGAGCCAAGAGAAAAACAACACTGGTAATACAACCAGGAACTATTATACATAGAAAACCAAGACCAACTTAAAAGTTCAAGGGGGATATCCCTGCTACCTAACCTGCAGGGAACACTAAACCTCTACATCAGGGGTCTCCAACCTTTTTGGGAATGAGGGCTACCTGAAGACCCGAAATCATATGGAGGGCTACTCATTTGAAACAAACAGACCCTCACCCCTTTTTTGCAAGGATAGTCCTCCTAAATAATAGGCCTATGTGATTTTTACTTTTAAATTATCAATATTCTGTAGGCCTATGTCTTTATATATTAAGCAACTGTATTTTCATCTTATTCTTCAATACTTTAATCAATCAATATGCAACACTACCAACATATTTGTTCAGTTTGTTCATTTCAAAGTTTGCCTGGGGAATCTAATCTTATTTTTTTAACAAAAAAACAATATTTTTGTGCAATTAATAATTTGGGTTACAATGTGTACCCAATTTATACCCACCCACCATTATGAATTCAGGGGTTGTTTAAGTTCTGATTTCAGTGGACAATTCGGTTTTAACATTTCAATAGTAATCACCCACACCACCCTAACATATGAAGACTCCTTTTAAAGTTATTGCACACCTGAAATCTCTCCATGATCCGACAAAAAAGGTAATGTATAGTCCTGCTCAGTCAAGCATGCCACAAAATGTTCAGCGCTATTATACGGCAGTAGCCTACGGAGGAGAAAAGGCCTGTGAGCTAAAGCAATTGTTTTTCAGTCCTTGAACAATCATGCAAGAACCGTATTTGACGAACATAGAATATAACATTTGCAAACATATGCCTCCATTGGCTACACCAGACGAGCAAGTTTTTTCCCCTTTACTGTGTATGCGTGCGAGCAGCATGTATTCGCTCCGCTTCCGTTGTTGTTTAAAGATTGAATGGGAAACGGATTGGAGCCAAAGGCTAAAATTTAACGCAGCTACAATTTGTAAGGTATCACCAATATAAAGTTAATGTTACATATGTATGGCTGCATACATTCTTAAAATGGTTCTGGTCTAGACTTAAATATTGAAAACTTCACAATGGAGGGTGTTTTTAGATCGTGATCTGCAGGCGACCTGTTGGCTATTTTTAGAAGGTGCGCTGGGGGCACCTCATAGCCGTCCCGCGGGCACCGTGTTGGAGACCACTGCACTACAGCAAGCTTAAAGAGCTTGCTATCCAATCCTCATCCCTCGCCATAGTAGTAACACTACTACAAACAAAACACGAAAGAAAAATCCTACTGCAGCACACTCACAATGGCTAAATAAATGTAAATAGAATGTACAAAAGATTTTGGTTGAATTCAGCGGTAAACACAGAATAAGATCGATTCACTCAACATTATACACGCAGGTCTACAGAACTGCTAGGCTAATCAGTGTCCAATCTATCTGTCTCTGACCCATCGATCTGGCTCAGCCTACCTCTGCGTTCCTCTTCCAGCGAATGCGCAAGCAGCGCGGCATCAGTTGGAGAGTCAAATCTTCTCTGTTTACCATCCACTGTCACCCTTAAAGTGGCCGGGTACAGCAAGGCATATGTCACCTTAAGTTTCTTTAGCCGTGCCTTTGTATCGTCAAATGCCTTGCGTCTCCGAACCACCTCGGCTGAGAAGTCATTGAAAAAGGATATTTTGGGCTCTTTGGTTGTAGAGACGTCTTGAACGCGGGAACCAAGTCGCCTCGCCGCTTCCATTACCCGCTGTTTATCTCTAAAGTTATGGAACTTAACGATCAAAGGCCTTGAACCCGGTCAAGCTTCACTCGGTCGTCATTTGGAGGTGTTCAGGAATCCATCTTTCTAAGAATTTCACTGGATCCTTCCCTTCTGAGTCCTCGGGTAAGCCAGCGATACGCACATTACATCTACGACCCCGATTGTCCAGGTCATCTATGTGTTCAAGCATGTCGCGAACTTGCTTTTCAAGTGATGCTATCCTAGCCTCGGAGGCTAGAGCTGTTTCCTCCACATCAACTATTCGCTTTTCAGCCTCTTCGATGCATGTGGCGACAGCTTGTATTTGTGAAGTCTGTTCTTTAATGGCATCCAAAACTGTGGAAATTTTCGTATCGATGACTTTCGTGAGATTGTCTGTTATATTATCCAAAGCCTGGATAATGCTAGGCTCCACAATGCCTGCATTAATATCCGCTAGCTCACCTCTGGCACCAGGTTTCGCCGGGGTATTTTTCTGAAGTCTTTTCAACGCCTTTTTGTCTATACTGTTTGACTTTTGCAGAAAATAAGTGTCCAGGCTCATGTTAGGGTACCTTCCTCACAATTTGGTTGTATGTCTATTGTACAAACACGTATTTAAGCATAAAATGATAAGAAAAGCCACTGGAGCTGCTGCACCGTGCTGCTCACTCTACGGCGACATCTTGTTCCCCCACCATGTCTAGGCATTCTTGAGATATAATGCGCAAAGCATGAGATATGGCTGTGACTTTTATTTTGACACACGGGAAACACTTAAACAGGATGTGTAGTTTTAGGGAGCACCAGATTGTATGCATAGACCTCTGAAGTTCGCCTACAAAAAAGAACCAAAACGGCCATCTTTGCCCATATAAGGAGATCCGGTTGTTAATTGAAGCTAACTACCTATGGCAAGTTGCATTGAAAGTTAGCTCTGGGGTAGCAAAAATCTAAGTGTGCCGCCTTCACGTACCGGAGATCACAGTATCCACTCGAAGGCAGAGGACAAAAGTGCGTTCAGGAAAACGTCTGCATTTCAGACTTTTTCATCCCCGTGAGAGTTTAACAGGTGCGATAATTCAAAATCCCCATGTTATTTTCCCATAGGAAAAATCGCCAGATACCGGATGTCAAAGATGGCAGCTTTTTTGTAGGCGAACTTCAGAGGTCTATTAGAAGCTGAGACGGTTGAATTCACAGGTGACACCTGTGCCAGTGTTCTGATTAGCCCGGGAACTACTCTGGGAGCTTAAAGAGTGCAGCTGCCTTTAGGCCATTATGACATCACAGCCTTTGAAGTTTATGGGGGGAAAATTAGCTTTTTAACATTTTTAATCCCCTATTTCTCAAAAAGTATAAACTTTTTTAAAAATCTAAAAAAAAATACATCTCTTGCCCCACTCCAGACCTTCAGAACGGTTATTTTAACATGTCTGTACGTTAGAGTCGCATTAATTCTTGAAAAGGTAAAAAGAAAAAAAGGTTATAATAAGAAGAAGCCAGGAGATTTCAAGATAGTGGATTCCATCCACTATAATAACTATTAGGATAACACATTAACGTGCGTGTGAGTGTGTGTGTGTGTGAGTGTGTGTGAGTGTGAATGCATGCGTGTGTGTGAGTGTGCATTTCTGTGTGTGAGTGAGTGTGTGTGTGAGTGTGTGAATGTGCGTGCATGTGTGCGTGCGTGAGTGTGTGTGTGTGTGTGAGTGTGAGTGAGTGAGTGTGTGTGTGCGTGTGTGAGTGTGCATGTGTGTGTATGAGTGAGTGTGTGTGTGGTGTGTTTGTGTGTGTGTGTTTGGACACACAAATGGAATCGCAGATACACTCATATAGCTGTAATTGCCGAGACACACACACACACACACACACACATAGAGGGATGTGTGTGAGTGCTTAGGACGAGCTGTAATTGCTGCTGTGGTTGCTCTGCTAAGAGCTCGCGGTGTGCTCCTGTGATCGCCGTGGCTACCCTCGCGGCCCCCTCTCAGACGTGAGTAGCGCAGCACGCCGCTAAAACCCCGCTAACGCCCCCCCAGAGAGTGACGCGGCCGCTCCGTAAACAGCACATTTACGACACACCATTTACCGCTCTCATTTCCTCCAGGCAGCGTGGCTCCTGTTAGCTCTCCGCTCCGCACACACACACACACACACACACACATACCGCGCTCAGGACCATGATGACTGATATATTACCCTGCTTTTCATCCTGCTAATTACAGCCACAACCTGCTACTCAGGACTCACACATACACACACACACACACACATAGATAAACACACAACCTGCTTACTCAGGACCCAGGCTCCCATCCTGAGAGGAAAGGCGAGTGGAGGAGAGGAGGAGGAGAGGAGAAGAGAGGAATTAATAGCCCTTTAGGTTACTTTGCATTTTGCATACGTTCAGTTGTAGTCTAAACCAACTAAGGCTTGACTGAAATATTGTAAAACTATTTACTTCTGTATCACTACACACTGCACACACTACACACACTAAAACGATCTACTTCTTTTAAAACTGCATGAGAAGACGAGTGAAATCAGCGATTAGTTTCGACAGGTCCCACACATACACATACACAGGCCCTGTTTCGGCTGAAAAACTGCTAGTTTTATCCCAAGCAGCACGTTATTATGAACACATTTAAATGCCAGTCGCCCACATTCAAAACACGGAATATGCGATTATATTTCACAACTTTGCAAAGTTTACCACAGTACTTAAAGGCTTGTTGTAGTTATGGTCATCACTGCCCTGTCAGGCCGAGGCACTACACACTGCACACACTACACACACTATACACACTACACACACACATATTAGAGTGTGGCTACCCGACCCGAGCCCGACGGGTCGGGTCTGGTTCGGACAAATATTTAGAAATTGTAGTCGGGTTTGGTTCGGGTTCGGACACATGGGGGCGATATGCATTGGAAGCTTTACATTTAAAATTCCTTATTATGTTGGGTAACCAACAGGTCTGCTTTACATGATGCAAACGTTTGTTTTTTGAGAATAAAGTAAAATGTAAAAAAGACCTAATAGCTTTCTTCCTGTGTGCAAGATTTGTTTATCGTGACAACGCATTTCAGGCATGCGGCCTGAAATGCACACGCGTTGTCACGTCTCACGACTACATAAACAAAGATTATGCACATCGCACATATGCACATAAGCACAGTCTTGGGTGACGTTAAAAAAAGTTGTTAGCCTATCAGGAGATTTTAAGATTATTTGCGTTGCATACTGTGGTAAAGGAGTTGCCCCGTCGATGCTGCATATGGATTGTGACAGAGGCACTGTAGTTTCAACGACTGTTGCAGTTCATTTTTAAGACTTTTCGTCAATGGTTAGACAAGAATTCTATTTAGGCTATGCTTGCTTGGGCCTCTTGTGTTAATGTGCGCTGTGTGTGACCTGCGTGCGTGCACGCTCATCTGATTCTGTAGACAATTTGTTGTGTGTTCCGTTTAATGGGCTAAAAAGACAGGCTATCCACAAACATGAACGTTTAATCACTAGCATGGGAATAACTGAGGCATCATCTGCGTCGGGCTCGGGTCGGGTTCGAACATAAAAATGAAAATGCCTGTCGGGTTCGGGTCGGGTTCAGACGCAACTCTGTCGGACGCGGGCCGGGTTCGGACAGAAATTTGCGGCCCGATTCGTACTCTAACACATATATAGAACTGGACAGTGTGCCGTCTGTTAAAAGTTATATACGGTCTATGGTCCACCTGGTGTCAGGAGCTTTGATGACCAAGGAGCTTGTTGCAAACAGGGGTAACCAGGGGCACCCAACAGTCACAATAGGTGCACAAGATGTAAAGATTGTTAGCAGTATGAGATACAGGCTCTAACACACACACACACACACACACACACATTCACAAACTCCACAACTGGAGAGCTCGGGCTCACACGCTGATTTCAGAACTATGGAATGGACAGCTCCCTCGCGCGCTTGCTCTTGGCGCACTCAGGGACACTTGGGAGCGCGCGCGCCGTCACGCACCACTTACATGAACACAAAAGATCTATGGCTTGACTGCGCGAGATTCATTTGTTTTATTACCGTAATTCACACTAAAACCTCAAATCGCATGAGCAGACACGTGGTGCCCTAGAAAGGCATATTTGATTAAGCCTGTGGACCAGTAAGTGAAGAACTCACCATTACAGGGGTGTGTGTGTGTGTGTAATAGTCAATTCCCTCGGCTATATGGAAACGTGTTGATTTGTAATGACTTTGTCGCTGCTTTACATGCAGCGCTGCCTTTGCTCACCTGTCTAATGACGAATGTCGAACTTTCCAAAAGTGTCGTAACACGGAGCGCTGTGACACATCACGCATCGGAGAGCAGGGGCGATGACGATGACGTCGACTTCATGTCTTACATGCCTCTTGGAAAAAGAGGCTAGTCCCGGTGCGCGAGAATAAAACTGCGCGAGAAGCGACTTCACAGAGCAACTTTCAGCTGCTGAAATGCGGACAAATGCGCGCGCGACCGTCGTCTGCACTGCGCTCTGAACGAAAACTGCGACTTACAGATTTCTATCACACACAGGCACATAGTGCACAACAGCATCTTACTGCGCACGTCGAAGAGAGAGGGGGATACAAAGGGAACAGAAGGCACAGAGGGACGGACACAGAGAAAGACATCGTCTGACCGGACAGAAGCCCTCAGCTGCAGCTGGGTATGCATCTTACGCTCATCATTTCCAAAAGTCAGACCTCCAAACTGACAGATCACAGCAGTATTCGTAAACTGTTTTTAACATTTATTGATAACAGTCTAATTTTGGCATGGTTTTAAATGGAGGTTAGACTATTTCTAAATGGTCAACCAATTATTTTTAAATGTTCTCCGCTTTCCGTTTGTAAAATAAATGAATATAATGTGTAGCCCATGTTTTAACAATTAAGAGATTTTCTTGGAGCGAGAGAACTTTCTTTGATGAAGTTTTGATTTCCGTTTAAGAGCTCAATGTTCCGAAGACGCCGAGATTCTCATGATGAAAGACGAAGAGTGTTTTACATTCTTATTTTCTAGCTTTATGACTAACCTGGGTTTTGTCTATGATTGTACATTTTGTCGTCTGTACATTTTGTCGTCAGCCTTCCAATAGACACAAGAGATATTGTTGGAGACTTTGATAGCTTTTGGTGAGCTCATAGATGGGAGCTGTCGCGCGCCTATAAGCCACCACAGCAGCCGGCGGCAAACTTCTCTCTCTTTCTTCTACTCTCTCTCTCTCTCCTTCTCGTGCAGAATGATGAGCAGTACGGTTATCTCCGTCATCTTCATCTCTGCACTGCTCGTGCACTGCAGCCTGTGTTCGCCGCGCAGGATCTTCGCTCCTCACGTGAGGTAAAGACAACTCCAGAACGGTTCCGCGCGCACCTCTTTCCACCAAGAGCCGCTGGGCAGACCCCACAGCAAGACAACCAGCTCATACGCAATGATGCCCTGCCAAAACAGCTGTGGAAATTGGAGCTGTCTATCCAATAATAATGTCAAATAGTTATTGGCATCCTCATTGTTAATACTGTTCACCCGTCATTTCTATAAGAACAATTCAATGTTAACTTGTATATCAAAAATAACATTCACTGATATGAATGCATCAAGGGGTTGATTTATGTTACATCTCAACAATCTCTTAAAATGTTTGGATAAAACTGGGATAAATTGCCATCGCTTCGAGTGGAATAAAGTTATTCAGCTGGGATAAAGTTATTGCGATGCACCACGGAGCCCACCCAAAATCTTGTTCCCTTTCAGATCTGAAAATGCAGATTACGAGGAAGGTGGCAAGCCTGTGTCCGAGGCTGCTTTCGATGCCGACCAAGTCGCCGGAGGCAGTTTTCTGGCCAATCTGGAAGAGACGATGTACTATCCCTCAGAAGAAAGGTTCATAACTGTGTTTTAACTATCCCCGGAAGAAAGGTTCATAACTGTGTTTTAACTATCCACCAGAAGAAAAGTTCATAACTGTTTTTTTAGATTCAAGGTTTTCGAGTTTATTGTTTAACCATCATATATCAACCAGTCAAATGTCAGAGCACTCCAAATCTCACTATTCGTAACTATTCGTTACAAATTTTGGATGATGTTGAAATAGTGTGTTTGGTTCTTTGTGTTGCCTTTAATATTTCTCTCTCTCTCTCTGATATTACAGAACCCAGCGGCACGCAGATGGACTCTTTAACACTGCCTACCGGAAAGCTCTCGGGCAGATGTCAGCGCGCAAATACCTACACAATCTGGTGGCCAAGCGCGTGGGGTAAGTCTGGCGCTCTTCCTAAAGTTGAATTAAACACGCGCACGGCATTTATACAATTATTTGGACAAATGAACAGCTTTAGCACATAGGAAGGACAAACGATGCCAATAAAAGGCGCGCCCCACTTTATGAAACTGCGACCAAGGTGACTTGGCTGCGGTCAACCTTCAGGTGGAGGAATAGACGATGTGTTGCACATATAATTTACGGCGACTCTCCTACTTAGCTACTTAGCATCCCTACAGAGCATAGACTCACAGTCTCCTGAGGTGATTCGGTAGCAGTAACGTCTTTTCTCACGGCCTCCAAAGGTGATCCGGTAGCAATAACGTCTTTTCTCACGGCCTCCAAAGGTGATCCGGTAGCAGTAACGTCTTTCCCCTTCTTTCATTCAGCGGAGCTTCCTCGGCTGAAGCGGAGCTGTTTTCTAAGCGGCACGCGGACGGGGTCTTCACGGATAGCTACAGCCGGTACCGGAAACAGATGGCGGTGAAGAAGTACCTGTCCGCCATCCTAGGCACAAGGTACAGACAGAGAGGCCGCAGACTCGTCTGTTTGTAGCGCGTGCAGGCCCCGCGAGCACAGAGCAAACGTCAGGAGCGCCGCTATGCTCCGGCGCCACTCTTTCCTATTTATCTACCAAGTGAAGCAGTATTTTGATATATTTTGTTTTTTTTGTACGTAAGCACTTGAAAGGACACGCATCGTTTTTATGAAATAATGGCTTACTTTTGCTTATACGCTTATATTGTGACTATAGGGCATATTGTCAGTATTTGCTATTTATTTCTTTAACTATAGCTGTGCACATGGAGATAGAGAGAATAGGCACCAGACTGTCCTCAGACTAATTGACATATCACAACCTAATCAATAAATAGTTTAAAGTCATGAACTGAATGTTATATTTCTTCTCCGCACGTCCCATTGGCATTAAGTGTCGAGTGTTTTTATTTGCAACAGCCCGGAAGACTTAGATTTGCACCCCATTCTCCATGAGCTAGATTTGGGTGCGCTCCCAGACGGAGATGAGCTCCAAGCTTTTTTACAGGCCTGGCTGCAGCAGGCCCCCTCCCACATCCCGGTGAGTGCACACCCCACTCCCACACACACACACACACCACTCCCACACACACACACACTCCCACACACACACACACACTCCACTCCCACACACACACACACTCCCACACACACACACACACTCCACTCCCATCACCCCACTCCCACACACACTCCACTCTCACACACACCCCTTCTCTCTGTACCCCCCCCCCCACCCAACTCGCAGCCCAGTTTCCCCCCTCAAATATACACACACACACACACACACACACACACACACACACACTCCCTCTCTCACACACACACACACACACACACACTCACTCTCTCACACACACACACACACACACACACTCACTCTCTCACACACACACACACTCACTCTCTCTCTCACACACACACACACACACACACACACACACACACACTCACTCTCACACACACACACACACACACACACTCACTCTCTCACACACACACACACACACATACACATACACACACACACACACACACACACACTCCTCTCCTGCTCAGGTAGCATTTGTGTAGAGATCAGTGTTGATAAATGATGCTCATTGTGTTCATGCATATGAGTGAGTGTGAGTGTGTGTGTGTGTGTGTGTGTGTGTGTGTGTGTGTGTGTGTGTGTGTGTGTGTGTGTGTGTGAGAGTGAGTGTGTAATGCTCATTGTGTTCATGCATATGAGCGAGGATAGAGTGGAGGAGTGTCAGAGTGAGTGTGAGTTTGTGTGTGTGTGTTTGTGTGAGAGAGAGAGAGAGATAGAGAATAGAATGTATGTCTGTGTGTATGCGTGCATTTGTGAAAGAGAGATTGTGTGTGTGTGTTTGTTTGTTTGTGTGTAATGCCTATGTGTTTACCTGTGGATTCTGTATGTGTGTGTGTGTGTGTGTGTGTGCGCGTGTGTATGCGCATGTATGTGTGTGTGTGTGTGTGTATGTGTGTGTGTGTATGTGCACATGTGTGTGTGCGCGTGTGTGTGTGTCTGTAATGCCTATGTGTGGATTCTCCTACAGGCCTTGTGACTTGTGCGGCGTGCGACTTGGAGAGTTAAAGCTCCTCCCCATCTGCACTCTCTCAGCCCTGCCCTGCTGCACAGCTCTTCCTGACATGTGTGTGTGTGTGTGTGTGTGTGTGTCTCTCTCTGTGTGTGCGTGTGTGTGTGTGTGTGCGTGTGTGTGTGTGTGTGTGCACATGTGTGTGTGTGCGTGTGTGCGTGTGTGTGTGTGTGTGTGCGTGTCTCTGTGTGTGTGTCTCTCTCTGTGTGTGTGTGTGTGTGTGTGTGTGTGTGCAAATGTGTGTGTGTGCGTGTGTGTGGGTGTGTCTCTGTGTGTATGTGTGTGTGTGTGCGTGTGTGTGTATGTGTGTGTGTGTGTGCGTGTGTGTGTACATGCATGCATACGTTTGTGCGTGCATGTTTGTGTGTTTGATTATTTGGGGATCTGCTGTGGATTGCTGTTGCCCTTGTGGTCTCTCCTCCAATCAGATGTGTGTTTGTGTCTCCACCAATCAGAGTTGTGTTTGTGTCTCCACCAATCAGAGTTGTGTTTGTGTCTCCACCAATCAGAGTTGTGTTTGTGTGAGATTATGCAGTCTGCCCAAAGCCTTACTTCTAACGTGGCGAAAGCAAAGTGAACACGCATGGCACCACAAACACCCCCACTGGTGGCCCAATATCAACGTCCAATCCAGAGAAATCAATGGCATTGAACTTGTACAATTTGAATGAATAAATTTTTGTAAACAACAAAATGCTGTCTTCTCCTTGAACCATAACAGATGATTTTGGTGTTGAAGAATCCAACATGCACACAATACCTGTGGCAGTGGTGAGTGTGTGTGTGTGTGTGTGTGTATCAGGGTTGTGCACAATTTGAATTGCAATTCTGCTTCCTGTTTGCTACCTCAATTGAAATGCAAGTGAAATTCAAGAATTTAATTGGAATTTAAGAGCCAGTTTCAATTCAATTCTGGAATTTTGCACAAGCCTGGTGTGTATGTGAGTGAAAGTGTGTGAGGTAGAGAGAGAGAGAGAGAGAGATGATGGGCATTATATGACATTTAAATCACACATATACAGGTAACAATGTCAATGAAAACTACATTAGTAATATAGTAATAATATATTCATGTAATTACCTCTGCAAACATATAGTTACCGCTGTCAATGGCAACGGGTTTTGTGCTTGCACTGTGTATAAACGGGGGTTCTGCTCATTACAAAGGCTTTTGTCAACATGAGATATTTAGGTATCTAAAATCCTGGCCTTTCACTGAATACACTTCACCCGGATGGATCAAATTTCCAATAGGAACTTCCTACAGGACTAAACAGTATAACTTAAAGGAAAATTCTGGTATTTAGCACTTTGAGTCCCTTTTCTGGTTTGTTTTGGATGAACTAGAGTGGTGGACACCGAAATTTTGACGATTGGTCCTGTCTCGACTTTTCTGACTCGTTTTGAATCGCCTTTGACTACTCAGAGTGGCTGCCAACAGGCATACTCAAACATGTCCTAAAACAACCCTTAACGTTCGTTTTCTAAACTGTGCAACTCACCGAGAGGTTAGTGGTGTTCGTAGATGTTCCAAAACAAGTAGCGTAGCGAAATACATACAAAAATAGTTCCACAATAGCTGGAAATCATACATTGCGTCGATATATTTTAATAATCAACGAACATTACAGCTTCAATTTCTGTCAGTTGTTTTTGCAGTGTTCTTATGGCCAGTCTTGTAACGGGGAAGCTGAGGTCGTTGGTACACTGTTGGTACTGGTTGTGCCTGTGGCACTTTGGTATCTCGTATCTTTCCCATCTCGTAAGTGGCACGTTGGTATCTCGTATCTTTCCCATGGGAATGAGATGACGACACTTTGACAGATCGAAAATCTCATTGAAAAGCTACAGCTGGAAGAGTTCATGAATTTCCCCTTGGGGATCAATAAAGTATCTATCTATCTATCTATCTATCTATCTATCTATCTATCATTGCTCACCCAAAGTGGAAAATGCGAAGCCAAAGGTTTCTATTCAAAGAGCCTTGATGAGGCAAGCTGACACTATTACCACCTGGGAAGAGGGTCACTGGAGATGTGCAGTCCTGTTCAGGTGTCAGGGTCACTGGCAGAGGCGTATCAAGCTTTTTAAAAGTGTGGGGGTTGTGGGATAGGAAAATGAAACAATCTGGACAAATTATAAATAACTCCCTACAGGGACATTGTAAGTATTTTCTGAGAGGGGTGCGGACTATATTGGTGTCCGGAAGTATCTGCCTCGAAAAAAATGTGAGATTCTGATTGCTAAACACACCATTTTAAAGGAGAATTGAAGGTGTATTGAAACATGATACCGAGTGCGAGGGTAGCATCCAAAAATAATTCCGTGGAAATGCATGGATTCCAGTTGCTGCTACTGGAAGCAACTGAATCCATGCATTTCCACTGAATTATTTTTGGAATCTGATCCCTTATCATACCTGTTCATTCGTACTCGTCGCTCGACTTATCGTGACTAAATTCAAGATGGCTGCGTGAAGATACTGTCTGTATAAATCGTCTTGTAAGTAAACTACCAGTGCTTTTTCAAAGTTCTCAATGTCTCGTTTTAAATGTCAGGGCCCTCGGAAGTCTACCAATGAAGTGTGGAGATACATTGAGCCTCGTAAATGGTGTAAAACAGTGATTTATTTGCATGGCTAGCCCGATACCGAAGCACCACAATTGAAAAAGCTGTTGGTAGCATCGGCTAACTAGCGCCAGATTTTGGAGTGCAGGGGACAAGCCGAGATGGGCTATGAGACATATGTTCACACTCGGTATCATGTTTCAACACACTTAAGGTCAATATCACACTGGAATTCTCCTTTAATGCAGTTTGGGAGGGACAGAAGAAGCAGTGCCTATGTGTGGCTCATGTGACATGTAGGCCTACATGATCTACCTGCTATCACTTCACTATTTGACACTACCCTACATGGAAACATATCTCATGTTATAAATCAAGAAATCATTTCAGAAATTATGTTTTGTGCATGTGGGTTAGCAGGCTACAATAAATTGCCTCACAGATAACAGCCTAATTTCGAGGTATCACTAATACCTATTAAATAAATGTAAAGGACACAGAATAGTGACAGAATTGTAAGCTCAAATTCAAAAACGTTTGAAGTCCACCCATTATGCAAAGGGAATATAAATACATTGTGTTGCATATAGCCAGTTGAATTAATGTCAATTTAAAGATTATGATTAGCAGTTTCTTTGGTTTTCCATTGATAGACAGGAAGCCACGTTGTTGTTTAAACTATTGTTGCTTCTAGCCCACGTTACCTCTAGTTTCCAGGGCCGTGGGAAGTGAGTTTTGGTTGGGGGTGCTGTAGTCCGGGGCGGGGGGGTGGGGGGGGGGGTGTTAAAAACAGTTATTGTATTTTATTTAAACACCTTTCTCTGTTAATGGACAACAGCATACTGGCATTGCATGACACAGCACAGGCATACATCACTGTCAAGAACATTATGGCTACACTACAGAAAAAATGCGACAAAATGTCGCAAACCACAGATTGATACTAACGCAAACAAAGTAACCGTCTGCTATCTGACGCTACACTAGTAAGGTAACAAAGTTGCTGTAGCCTTGCACCGAAATCGACGGTGAACATGAGAAATATAAAACTGTTGAACACCAACATTAATAAAACGTAATAATTATTGACGCTTCTGACATGGGTGTCAAAACAGGCTAAAGACCCTATCGCACAGCATATTAGACAGAACACATTGACTCAAAACATATGCATAACATAGGCCTACACAACGCAATATTCATAGGCTAGCCTACATTAAATTGATCCACATATCACAAATATAGCCTACAACAAATGCTGACATCATAAACGCACAGTGTAGCCTTTAACCTTTAACCTACACTTAAAGAAGAGAAAGAACGCTCTGAGGAGGCCACTGAAACAGGCACGCAAAGACACAGATGAATAAGTTCATCTACCTCGCTGAAGAGAGCTCTTGTTTGTGGATGGAGCTTACTTAATATCCATGCATGCCACCTTTCACCGTGGTATACCGAGACTCCCCGATAACACTATGCATCATTTTAAGCTGAAGATTGAGAGGCGTCCCGTGTTCAGCTCCTTGGGAAACTCACGGTAATATTCAGCTAGCCTACTTAATATGGCATATTGTCGTACCATAAAGCTAGCGTCATAGGATATCTCCCTCAGGTTTGTTTTGTTAATTTGTTTAGTTTTTGTTTAGATCTCCCAGGTCTAATGTAGGCCTAACATTTTTTAGTGCATAATAGAATAATAGACAGGGGGACGGAGAGCTTTTTTTTCTGATCGTGAGTGGTATGACATATAAATACGCGTGCTTTCCTGCAGGGGGTGCTGCCGCACCCCCAGCACCCCTACTTCCCACGGCTATGCTAGTTTCACTTGCTGCAGGGACGCACACATTGCATGAGCGCTCATAAGCGTTCTATTTGAGTTCTACATGCTGGAAATCTTAGTTCTCAGATGTAGAAATTTGTCTTGACGCCGCCGTTTGTAAGATCAAAATAAGACGTATACATGGAACGCGATCATATTTAAGATAATAAGATCTCCAGTAGATGTAGCACTACGACACATATGACAGTGAAATGCCGCCGACGTTTGTAAGATCAGGCCAAATAAGACGTTCTAAATGGAACGCGATGTAATTAAGCTGATCTTTTCCAAGCGTTTTGGAGACATGTGTGCTGACTGGGCAACGTATCCTCATGAAACAGTTCGTAGGATATCGTACTAAAAGTATGACCAAAAAATCCGTACGATATCCACTAAAATCTGGCAGACGAGCGACCAATGCACATGCGCAATATAGCAGTGTAGAACTCACTTCGTTGTTATCAGTGCGCCTGCGTTTAGACATCGGAGAGCTTCAGCCTCCTGAAAGGTAGGTGCAGTAAACCTGGACATTTAAAAATCTGATTAGCATTAAAAGCAGGCAATAATATAAATGCAGATGAAAGCAGCGGTCGTCTAATTTGATAGGTCAATGTAGTTTGCCAAAGTAGTTAACGTGATACAACATAGCCTGAAGACGGTGAGTTAAAGAATTGTTGCTAATTTATGCTAATAATAACTTAGCTAGAGAAGATGTAACTGTGTTTTAAATAGATATCATCCATTTCGTGGAATTACAGCACACACAAAAAAAAAAAACGCCAACATCGTTTGTTTCTTCAGGTCAGCAGGTCAGTTTGTTTCACGTAATAAGCTATTTGTTTCTTTGGGTCTGGGTAATTCATGTGACAAATACTGTTATAGGCTACTACCGTTTTTCTGAAAAACAAAGCAGTACAACAACATTTCTATATCCAAAATAGTGCATTTCTGCAGTGTTCTACGTAGTGCAATGCAGCTTTTAATGTCCAAAGTAGCCTATACAGTATTTTCCTGCATAAGAACTACAAATACTCCTCCAAAACTACAGTTTTGACACTTGAAGTGTAATTATATTTTAGTAGCCTGCTATTCTAGTATTTGAATAAATACCCACATCAGTTTTACCCTTGTCTCACCTATATACAATATATGTCTATGAATTGCAGTAGTGATAAAATGAAATAGGAAAGAAAGGTGTCCTGATGTGTTGTTTAGAGATGGTCCTGCAATGTTTTCTCGACATATCTTTATGTCTTTTTTTTCTCCCCTCTACTTATGTTTTCACAGATCCTTGCTTCTGATATCCGGATGTATGGGTTGCATTTCATTATATGACTCCAACAGAACACTCACAGAAAGGAGAGTGGTGTCAAACTACAAGACAGCCAGCATGTAAACAAGGCCTTGTTTGTCCTTGTTTGGCACTCATTTGTTTACTTCCTGAAGAGGCTGAAGCATGCTGGCCTTGACACCTCAGTCCTTGCTTTGTGTTATGGAGCACATCCTCACATCATGATCTACTGCAGCGGTGGATACAGAGGACAATTGGCAGGTATTTTACGTCACTTTTACATTACTTTTACTGCGATGGTAGATATGGTTGTTGCTGTGCTAAATATAGGCCCATCTATCTATAAAGCAAGAAGTGTCTGTGTCTGTGGCACGCATATCTCACTGACCGTTTGTCAGACTGATTTCAAACTTGGCAGGTGTCTTGCTACGGGCATGAGTAAGTGCAGTGCCAAATTTTTCGTTGTTTGAATAAGAAATGCAAAAGATATCGTTAAATATATTGGTAAAAGACGCACATTGGCTTTTGCTGCTAGCCACTCCCCCTCCCACACAGCACTGTACTGTAAGCTACCAGTGAGGATAGAAGCAGGGCTTTGGCAGAACTGGATCAGTGTAGGTTACACGGGTAAAAACTTAAGCGAGTGCAAGATAACTCCACAGATTTTGCAACAACACGCCAACACACACAGGTAGGCTATGCAGTGGCTCTTCAAAATGACGTAAAAAATAATGTGCAATAAGCGGACACTTTGAATAGCCCAGGCTACTTTGGACTGTCTTTAGACTTTAGAATAAGCAAACAACTATTCCAACTGAAAATTGAAACGAGCGATAATGGTCCCGAATTAAAGAACGTCTCAGAATGCCACACATGCAAAGCATAACCAGCAACAAGCAACGAGTGGCAGGCAGAGTGTGATGTCACTTAGGCCTATATGAATAGCCCAGGCTACTTTGGACTGTCTTTAGACTTTGAATAAGCAAACGACAATTCCAACTGCAAGGTCCTAAATTGAAACAAGCGATAATGGTCCCGAATTAAAGAACGTCTCAGAATGCCACACATGCAAAGCATTACCAGCGACAAGCAACGAGTGGCAGAAAGAGTGTGATGTCACTTATAGGCCACCAGAGACTGTTTTTGAGTCACACCATTGCAAATTCCATATGATGCATCAATCCACAAAATGGTTTGTTTTCTCTATCATCAAGTTATTCAATAGGCTAAGCATATAGACTTGACTCAAAACAGCTGTTAGGATTATGTCATTTTGATTTGTAAAAAATGTCACATGCAGCCATGCTTAAATTCTGCTCACTTCACATTTATTATATTATTATATTATCTGTAGGCCTATTCATTATTGAATGCTTACCTGGAATTATTTCCCTATCATCCTATTTTTAAAACAAGCCTACCTGCAGGCATGTAATTGGGCTACAGGAATAGCATGTTTGAATGGGCACTGCACTAGTCTATCTATAAAGCAAGAAGCGTCTGTGTGTGTGTCTGTGGCACGCATATCTCGCTTGCCGTTTGTCAGACTGACCTAAGATTTCATATGTGGCTCGCGCATGGCACAAAGATTTTGAAGATTTTTGAATGCATATTTCAAAACGTTTATCGCTGCACTGCAATGTTTCCAAGGGGGCCAGTTTTAGGGGAGCTCCACCCCATGGATCGTGTACTGACAGCAGCTAGGTCTCACTTTGATGATAGTGAGTCGCAATTTAAAAAACGGATAAGGCTACTCGGAAACCGCTTGTGGTTTAAGATGACAGATTATTATCATGCCTGACCTCACCAATAAAGACTCCCTGTATGCAGTTTGCTTGCATAAAATGATTACGCGGATTTTGCAACAACACGCCAACAAACACGGAGATGTAGTGACCACTCAAAATAAAAATATGTGCAATAAACTGACGCTTAAAATAGCCCAGGCTACTTTGGACTTGAGACTTTGACTAAACAAACGACAATTCCGACTGCAAGGTCCCAAATTGAAACGAGCGATAGGCTAATGCCACATAGCTAACATTATTCAACAAGTTGCAGACTGAGCGACGTCACTTATCACGCCATCAAAAACGGGTAGGCTATGTAGTGACCACTCAAAATGAAAGTATGTTCAATAAACTGACGCTTCGAATATCATTAGGAAGTTATTCAGTAAGTTATACACACTTAACTCAAAACAGTTGTTAGGCTTATGTCATTCTGATTTGTAGAAATGTCACATGCAGCCATGCCTACATTTATTAGGCTACACATGTATTAGAGGCCACATTAATTATAGGCTAATACATTATAATATTCAGTATTCATTATTGAATGCTTAGCTGGAATGATGTTTCCCTATCATCCTATTTTTAAAGCAGGCATGCCTGTGGGCATGTAATTGAGCTACGGGTTTTCTTCAGGAATGGCATGTTTTAACGGGCACTGCACTAGTATTGTAAATTGTAGATTGTACAACTCATACATGTTGGCCTATACTATTAAGGGACAGCTGAATTGACCACCTAAACCATATATTTTCTAAAAGCCTATAGCCTCTAGATGCCAATTAATATACATTAAGACATGTCCCACCTTCCTGCTGACTTTGACATATCATATGGCGTACATAGGCCCATATTGTAGATTGAGAAACCGACTGTACAACTGGTACATGTTGGCCTATACTATAAAGAGACAGCTGATTTGACCACCTAAACCATATATTTTCTGACAGCCTATAGCCTCTAGATGTCAATTAATATATGTTATGAGATGTCCCACCTTCCTGCTGACTTTGACATATCATATGGCGTACATAGGCCCATATTGTAGATTGAGAAACCGACTGTACAACTGGTACATGTTGGCCTATACTATAAAGGGACAGCTGATTTGACCACCTAAACCATATATTTTCTGACAGCCTATAGCCTCTAGATGTCAATTAATATACATTAAGAGATGTCCCACCTTCCTGCTGACTTTGACATATCATAATGCGTACATAGGCCCATATTGTAGATCGAGAAACCGACGGTACAACTGGTACATGTTGGCCTATACTATTAAGGGACAGCTGAATTGACCACCTAAACCATATATTTTCTAAAAGCCTATAGCCTCTAGATGCCAATTAATATACATTAAGACACGTCCCACCTTCCTGCTGACTTTGACATATCATATGGCGTACATAGGCCCACATTGTAGATCGAGAAACCGACTGTACAACTGATACATTTTGGCCTATACTATTAAGGGACAGCTGATTTGACCACCTAAACCATATATTTTCTGAAAGCCTATAGCCTCTAGATGTCAATTAATATACATTAAGAGATGTCCCACCTTCCTGCTGACTTTGACATATCATAAGGCGTACATAGGCCCATATTGTAGATCGAGAAACCGACGGTACAACTGGTACATGTTGGCCTATACTATTAAGGGACAGCTGAATTGACCACCTAAACCATATATTTTCTAAAAGCCTATAGCCTCTAGATGCCAATTAATATACATTAAGACACGTCCCACCTTCCTGCTGACTTTGACATATCATATGGCGTACATAGGCCCACATTGTAGATCGAGAAACCGACTGTACAACTGATACATTTTGGCCTATACTATTAAGGGACAGCTGATTTGACCACCTAAACCATATATTTTCTGATAGCCTATAGCCTCTAGATGTCAACTAATATACATTAAGAGATGTCCCACCTTCCTGCTGACTTTGACATATCATAATGCGTACATAGGCCCATATTGTAGATCGAGAAACCGACGGTACAACTGGTACATGTTGGCCTATACTATTAAGGGACAGCTGAATTGACCACCTAAACCATATATTTTCTAAAAGCCTATAGCCTCTAGATGCCAATTAATATACATTAAGACACGTCCCACCTTCCTGCTGACTTTGACATATCATATGGCGTACATAGGCCCACATTGTAGATCGAGAAACCGACTGTACAACTGATACATTTTGGCCTATACTATTAAGGGACAGCTGATTTGACCACCTAAACCATATATTTTCTGAAAGCCTATAGCCTCTAGATGTCAATTGATATACATTAAGAGATGTCCCACCTTCCTACTGACTTTGACATATCATAAGGCGTACATAGGCCCATATTGTAGATCGAGAAACCGACTGTACAACTGGTACATTTTGGCCTATACTATTAAGGGACAGCTGATTTGACCACCTAAACCATATATTTCCTGAAAGCCTTTAGCCTCTAGATGTCAAATAACATCAATTAAGACATGTCCCACTTTCCTACTTACTCTGGCATATCATAGGCCCATATTGTAGAGCGAGAAACAAATGGTTCAGCTCATACATTTTGGCCTACACTATTAAGGGACAGCTGATTCAACCACCTAAACCAAACCATTAACATTAATTAGGCCGTCTTCCACCTCCTGAAATACTTTGGCACACTATTTTAAAGGCATAGGCCTGGGTTGTATAGGTGAACTTTAGTCATCAGTCATCATTAACATGTCTTTCTATGTACACTTTTATTTCTAATTTCCAGGTTGTCAGCTGTTGTCAGGCTCATCACCAAAGCAGAAAGACACAGTGAGACCAGACATGCCAGGAAAGAGCAAGGCACAGGCCAGGAAGGAGCCAGGCAAAGCCCGGGAATTTTTTTCCAGCTGTTCCCGCCAGCTATAGAAGGACTGCTCCTGAGAATAGATGGGTGTCTACATCGTTTTGCAAAAAGGGTCTTCTACACATGATGTTTGTCAAGCACTGCTCATTGACTGGCCAGGGGTCCTCTGTATTGTGACCACTGGTCAAAGGCGGCACATGACTGTCTCAGAGTCCTCTACATCATTCCGGTGACAGGACTTTTGGCTTAGCCAGGCCCTGACAGGATGGGTCTTGTGTTACTGTGACCAGACGGCTCAACAATGCATCATTCTCATCCATGCCCTCATCACCTTGAGACTGGACTACTGCAACAGCATTTTCTATATGGTCTTGAAAATGATTGTCTTATTATTATTACAGGTCTCTCTGCACCCGAACCAGCAGGTTCAGAGGAAGTTCCTTTCCTGCGGCTGTCACCCTACTGGACTCTAGCTCTGCATCTCGGTGACAACCAATCAACTAAGCCCCCAGTAAACTAAGCCCCCAATACCCTATCCCACCCATAGTGTTTTTATTTATTTACAAATGCACATACTGTAATTACAGTTATACATAGGCATATTCTACTGCTCTTTATATCCATCCTGCACATACACTTATTCTTACTACTTTTATAATGTTACTGTTCATACTGAATATCCATATTTATTCTGTTTTTCTCATATGTTCTTAATACACTGCATATCTATATTATTCTTACTACTAAAATATTGTTAATGTTACTACATTGCACATATCCGTACATGTTGTTCACACATGGTTCATATTACATAACCATATTTATTCTGCTCTTATAAGGTAACTGCTAATACACTGCACATATTTATATCTAATTTATATTACTCTAAACCACCTTCTGTAAACCAACTGCATATTATTGTCTACACTGCACTACATTTCCTGTCCTGGCTAATCACCATCTGTCTACTTTGTATATCACATTGCACTTTTGCTTTGTACAGGGTTCCTACGGGTCATGGAATTTCTGGAATATCATGGAATTTTAGAGTTCTATTCCAAGTCTATTCCAGACATGGGAAGTCAGGGAATTTTATCATTTTAGGGGCAAAGTCATAGAATATCAGGGAATTTTGTTGTAGTAGTTTAAAATCTACTAGCCAAAATACATTAATACAAACATATTTCCACACAGAATTAGTGTACAGTATATCTGGTTATTAGCTTTACAGCTTGCTTGAGTATCCCAACTGTTTATTCAATGCTTATTTATTCATCTCCCGCTCTAAAAAAGTAAAAGATTCTCTTGACTGCTATATGGGTGCTCTGAAATCATTTGGTATATTGTACTACTCGGTTATTATATAGTAAGTCATGGAAATTCAGTTTTTTTGTCAGGGAAAAGTCATAGAATTTTACATTTGACTTAGAGTGGGAACCCTGTTTGTACTATACTCTGCACAATGACAATAAAGTTGAATCTAATCTAATTATTATTTAATGCCTGTATTGATGCTTTGTATTTGCATACCTTTGCTGTATGTTTTATGTGTATTGGACAACCTGTTTAAAGCAATCACAAACACACATATTTTGATTGATCTTGATACACAGATGCGTGTTGTGCTGAAATAAACTGAATTTCACTGATTCATCTTTAGAAACTGCTGTTTAGAGAGCATATTTTTGATATATGTTGTTAAACAAAAGTTCTTAAACCATGCACAAACTGTTAAAACATCCATATTTTTATTGATTGTGATACACAGAGGTGTGCTGTGCTGAAATAAACCAAAGTTTACTGACCTTACCTGCCATGGCAAGTTTGATGCACAAGAGATCTTCAGAAATGGCGGTTCAGAGAGCATATTTTTGACAGATGTTGACCAACAAAAGTTCTTAAATCATACACAAACTGTTAAAACATCCATATTTTGATTGATTGTGATACACAGAGGTGTGCTGTGCTGAAATAAACCCAATTTTACTGACCTTACCTGCCATGGCAAGTTTGATGCACAAGAAATCTTCAGAAATGGCTGTTCAGAGAGCATATTTTTGACAGATGTTGACCAACAAAAGTTCTTAAATCATACACAAACCCTTAAAATATCCATATTTTGATTGATTATGATACACAGAGGTGTGCTGTGCTGAAATAAACCCAATTTCATTGACCTTACCTGCCATGGTAAGTTTGATGCACAAGAAATCTTCAGAAATGGCTGTTCAGAGAGCATATTTTTGACAGATATGACCAACAAAAGTTCTTAAATCAAACACAAACCATTAAAACATCCATATTTTGATTGATTATGATACACAGAGGTGCGCTGTGCTGAAATAAACCAAATTTCACTGATCGTACCTGCCATGGCAAGTTTGATGCACCGGACATACCCAGAAACTACATTTGAGACACCCATATGGCCAGACAGGCCTAGGTAAGTGTCACACCCATTATTTTATGAAATGTCAACATGTGACACATATTTTGATACAGGGAATGATAACAAACTTGTTTCTCAAATTTGAGACCTCCAACTGCTTGTATGTTGTCAGGAGGCGGAGCCAAAGATTGGAAAATGTAGATTTCTAGGGGGCGCTATAGAGTCTGTGAATGTGTGAGGTGTGATTTTACTTATCTCGTATATTTTATGTCATAGATAGATGTCACATGCCAAATTTAGTCTGTTTATGAGGTATGCAAGTTAGAAATGCTAACCCTAGGTTTAGATGGCCATAATTTGCATAGGTCAGACAGGCCTTGATAGGATTACACCAGTTAATTCAAGATAGTACCAACATGTGGCACATATTTTGATACATGGGATGATAACAAACTAGTTTGTCAAATTTGGGACATCTAATGGCTTGTGTGTTGCCAGGAGGCGGAGCCAAATATAGGAAATATTGGATTTCTAGGGGGCGCTATAGAGTCTGTGAATATGTGAGATGCGATTTTACTACACACTTAAATTTTGTGTCATATACGGATGTCAATTGCAAAATGTAATCAGTCTAGGAGGTATGCAAGATACAAATGCTAACCCTAGGTTCAGATGTCCTTGATTTGCATAGTTTAGACAGGCCTTGATAGGGTTACACCAGTTATTACCAACTAATACCAACATGTGGCACATATATTGATAAGGGGGTAAAAACAAAATAGTTTGTGAAATTTGAGACCTCTAGCTGCTTGTGTGTTGCCAGGAGGCGGAGCCAAATATATTAAAAAAAAAGGTGCTACAGAGTCTGTGAATGTGTGGGGGTTGATTCCATTTCACACATATATTTTGTGTCATCCAAGGATGTTACATGTCAAATTGAATCAGTCTATAATATATTCTAGTTAAAAATGCAAACCCAATATGTATGTCCATGAATTGCAAATGTCAGATAAGCTTACACCAGTAAATTTCAACTAATAATATGTGGCACAAATTGATAAAGGGGATAGAAATCAATTGGTTTGCCGTATTTGAGACCTGTAGCTGAGTGTGTGTTGCTGTAGCTTCCTGGATGTGTGAGGTCATTTCACTTTGAGGTTTCTGAATGTGTGAGGTAATTTCACTCCAATCCCATATAAGCGTAGGTTAATAGGTCATATGTCAGACAGGCCTTTGTAGGGTCACACCAATTACTTCACAACATTAGCACATATAATGCATGGGATGAAAACAGACTTATCTGAGGTTAATTTAAGTCTTGTCCTTGCTGATTATAATAAAAGTGCAGTCAGTCAGTGGTCAGAACATATAGAACCAGTACAGGTGAAAGACAATTGTATATTTTCAAGTAATTATTAACATGGAAAAAAATCAGTGAGACACCTTTCCAATCAAAGATGCTTTAATGTACATTGTACATTGATACATGAAGGGGATAATGAAGTACTCAAGTCCCAAAGAAGGATGACAATAAAATAGTATGATAGTCAATTAACATACGGGTACAATTTCAAGCAAGATTTACAGAAATTCACTCTCAAAAACAATTGTAATTAGTAAGCGTTTTTAATGTGATTATGGATTTTTATAGTATAAGAGCAAAAATGGCAGTATTGCTTAAGCATATATGATGCACCAAAGTAAGTCGGAATGTGGGACATGTCTTAATTGATATTAATTGACATCTACAGGCTATAGTTATATTGGTTTCTCGATCTACAATATGGGCCTATGTACACTTTATGATATACCAAAGTAAGTAGGAAGGTGGGACATGTCTTAATTCATATTATTTGACCTACAAGAGGCGATGGTCTTTCAGAAAATATATAGCAACCATTATAACAACTGCTTTGCATAACCTCCACCATATCTACCCTAGCAACACCATGGCAACCTTCTCAGTTACCCTAGTAACAACCTAGCAACCACTACTATAGCAACCGCTATGTTTAGCATAGCTACCACCATATCGACCCTAGTAACCATCTCAATTATCCTAGCAACAACCTAGCAACCATTGTATATTATCAACCAACATCATTACCCTAGCAACCAGTATAGCAACTGCTTAATTTAGTATAATCCCTGTCATATCTACCCAATCAACACCATAGCAAACTTCTAAGTTACCCTAGCAACAACCTAGCAACCACCACCATAGCAACCGCTATGTTTAGCAGCAACCAACATAAGTACCATAGCAACAACCTAGCAACCATCTTAATTACCCTACCAACAACCTCACAACTATCACCATAATGTCAGCCTAGCAACCACCATTGCAACCAACATGATTAACCTTGCAACCAGCATAGCAACTGCTTTCTTTAGCATAACCACCACTATATCTACCCTAGCAACACCATAGCAAACTTCTCAGTTACCGTAGTAACAACCTAGCCACCACTACCATAGCAACCACTATGTTTATAATAGCAACCACCATATCGACCCTAGAAACCATCTCAATTACCCTAGCAATAATCTAGCAACCACTTTGATATTGTCAACCAACATGACTACCTTAGCAACCATATCAATTACCCTAGCAACCAGCATAGTAACCACTTTATTTAGCATAGCAACCACCATATCTACCCTAGCCACACCCTAACAACCTTCTCGGTTACCCTATCAACAACCTAGCAACCACTTTGATAGTCAACCAACATGACTACCCTAGCAACCATCTCAATTACCCTAGCAACCAGCATAGCATCCACTTAATTTACCACAGCAATCACCATATCTACCCTAGCAACCTTCTCAATTACCCTATCAACAACCTAGCAACCACCACTACAATGCCAACCTAGAAACCACCATAGCAACCAACATGATTACCCTAGAAACCTGCATAGCAACCACCATATATCATGTAACAACACCATAGCAACCTTCTCAATTACCCTAGCAATAACCTAGCAACCACTACCATAGCAACCTCTATGTAAAATACCTGTAGAAAGCCTCATATATTCCTACTAATGTAACGGTCATTGATAATTAGTAGATTGCTGCCAATTGTCCTCTATACCGATATAGCCACCCGCTGCAGTAGACCATAGGATGTGAGAATGCGCTCCACAACACAGCTGTAAATGGAAGCAAGGACTGAGGTGTCCAGGCCAGTATGCTTCAGCCCCTTCAGGAAGTGGACAAACAAGGCCTTGTTTACATGCTGGCTGAGCTCCTTTGTGTAGGTGTTCTGTTGGAGTCATATAATGAAAAAATCCATATATATATAATGCAACCCATACATCAGGATATCAGGAGCAAGGATCTGTGAAAACATAAGTAGATGGGAGAAATTTAAGATATGTTTAGAGAACATTGCAAGACCATCCCTAAATAAAATATCAGGACACCTTTACTTTTATCACTACTGCATTTCACAGATATGTATATTGGTGAGACAAGGGTAAAACTGTTCTGGGTAAATATTCAAATACTACAATACTATAAAATATAACTCCACAACTTCAGGTCTCCACACTGTAGTTTTGTAGGAATATCTGTAGTTCATATTCAGGAAAATACTGTACTTTGGACATTAAAAGCTGCATTGCACTACGTACTACTGCATCGCACACTGCAGAAATGCAATATTTTGGACACAGAAATGCGGTTGTATTCCTTGTTATTTCAGAAAAAGGGTAGTAGCCTATAACAGCATGTTTTGTCCCATTAGTTACCCAGACTCAAAGAAACAATAGCTTATAATGTGATATTGGGCTTTCAAAAAATATATGGCCTTATGATATGTCAAAGTCAGTAGGAAGGTGGGACGTGTTATAGCACAATTTCTAAAACTATTGATTCTTATAGCAAAACCACTCACTGAGTTCGCAAAACTAAAAGCACAAACACTGCTTTGCACTCAGTTTGCAATTTTGTAACACACACTTTGCACAACTGTAGGCACAATTCACTGCACAGCACTCTTTTTGCGAAACTGTAAACACAACTCATGCTTTACACTCAATTTCCAAATGATCAACACACTCCTAGCAAATCTATACACATGTATGGCTATTATTTTCACTATTTTGCCAACTCTCTGGCACACTTTCTCATGTGAAAACTGTTTTAGATAATTAGTTCACTTTGCAATCAGCCTAAGCACTATAAATAAGCCACAGGTAATGTACAATGGGTAGGAGAGGATGACAAGGTCAAGGAGGTGAAGTTAAAGGAAGAGGACAAGGAGGAGCAAGAGGAGGACGAGGAGGGGGAAAAGGAAGGGTAAGAAGAGAAAGAAATAGCTATTTGTGTGTAGAGTTTTGCAAAAAAAAGCCATAGTTACAAAAAATGTGCTTACAGTTTTTTTCAAATGCTTACACACAAAATCTTTGCTTGTCACACAATTTTCTAAACATGTCTTCCAAACATCATAACCCCACACCAAATCTGCAAAACCATACACTAATTCTCAGTGTTTGACTCAGTTTTCAATTGACTAAAACACATTTTGCAAAACACCACACACAATGTTCTACTTAACACACAAAAATCGAACAGGAAGCAACTTGATTTCATTTTTCAAACACAACCCATCAAAATGCCACACTAAATAACCAGTGCTTCACTCTCTCTCTTCACATGTGTAAACACTCATTACTTTACTGAACACCATCCAATCATTGCCTTAGTATAGGCCTATGAGTAGACATACTGCTCTCTATGTATATGGATTGAAATCCAATACGGTTGAAATGTTCAGAATCAATGCAGATACTTTGAAAGGAATGTTCTACAAAAAGTCGACTTTATGTACAGTAAAACTTGTCTTTTTTACAGTACTATATTTTTGTGTCTCCCCAAGTTACCATTAGCTCAATAATTTTTTCTATAGACCTATGAATACATACACAACCCCCCCCCCCCCCCCCCGCCCACACACATAAACACACACACACACACTTTTCTTTGGAAAAAGCAAAGTAATTTGATAGTAGTCAGTCATTTCCGTCTTAGGCAAGATCAGCTTTTTCAGAACTCCATGTACATCTGGTGGTCATTGTATTTTGCTTTGCTTTGTTCTTGTTGCTGTAAAATACTGTATTTGCAACAGCAAATTATTTGCGAAAAATCACTATTTTTGGTTTCAATAATTCTGTGTATTTCAACTTCTCTCTGTACCGTAACTTTCACTCTTGTATGGAAATACATAAAGCCTATGAAAGACAGAAGAGCGTTAGGTTTTGAGCATCAGTGTCTATATGAT
>NW_027468650.1:903840-906340 GCF_046254945.1 Alosa pseudoharengus
TCATGCACTAACCGCTAATGATTCCAATGACGCGTGGTTCCAGCAGCCATGTTGTGATTCCATTCATTAAACAGCGCAGTCACTTCTCACAAGACTTGCCATGACTTAGTTTACCCAGAGTCTTAGCTTCCCCAGAGTCTTAGTTTACCCAGAGTCTTAGTTTACCCAGAGTCTTAGCTTCCCCAGAGTCTTAGCTTCCCCAGAGTCTTAGTTTACCCAGAGTCTTAGTTTACCCAGAGTCTTAGTTTACCCAGAGTCTTAGTTTCCCCAGAGTCTTAGTTTACCCAGAGACGAGACTTAGTTTACCCAGAGACTTAGTTTACCCAGAGTCTTAGTTTACCCAGAGTCTTAGTTTACCCAGAGACGAGTCTTAGTTTACCCAGAGTCTTAGAGTCTTTCCAACATCTTAACGAACAGTGAGGTCCCGCTGATTCTGCTCCATAATCCATCCCATAATCCATCCCATGCTATCTCTCTATACACAGTATATTTTGCAGTTTTAAAGTAACACCTAAAGAGTTGGATTTAACACAATCCCAGAGTGCATTTGGTCCTATAGGTAAATGATTTGCAATCTACCTGCTGAAGCTGCAGCTTGCAACCCAGCATCTCCCTCACACCTCCAGTCCTCCTTAGTTAAGAATAAAGGGGTGTGACAATCACACGGAACACTTCAGGACCCTGGCCAGAGACCTCGGCAAACACATATGTATCCACATCTCAAAGAGATCACATATCTATCCACATCTCAAAGAGATCACATATGTATCCACATCTTATAGAGATCACATATGTATCCACATCTCAAAGAGATCACATATGTATCCACATCTCAAAGAGATCACATATCTATCCACATCTTAAAGAGAGTATCCACATCTTAAAGAGATCACATATGCATCCACATCTCAAAGAGATCACATATGCATCCACATCTCAAAGAGAGCACATATAGAGATCACATATGTATCCACATCCTAAAGAGATCACATATGCATCCACATCTCAAAGAGATCACATATGCATCCACATCTCAAAGAGATCACATATCTATCCACATCCTAAAGAGATCACATATGCATCCACATCTTAAAGAGATCACATATAGAGATCACATATGTATCCACATCCTAAAGAGATCACATATAGCAGGGGTGTCCAAACTTTTTGACTCAAGGGCCACATTGGGTTTTGAAAATTGGCCAGCGGGCCACACAACAAAAAAATAATGTGTATATATATATATATATATATATATATATATATATAATGTTTTGTATCATTTAACCCTTTAATGCCTAAACCAAGAAATAATGGACAGAAAATTCTATTTTTTTAAATCTGAAGTCTCAATTAGGCCCTTTAACAAAATATATTAAAAAAAAATGTAAAAATAATTTGTAAGTGTGTTTTTTTGTTTGCATCATATTTGATACTTTCGGCATTACACACAATTTTTGTTTGTATCATATTTGATACTTTGGGCATTACACACAATTTGGGCAATAACAAGAACTTTGCAATCTGTAAGATCTTTGGATATCCATAACATTCAAATCTTTTTTTTCTTTAAACAGCTGGCTTTTTCCATCCTTTTCTATCATTTTGAACTTCAAAAACTCTTTCTTTATATAACATCTGCATCTTTGAACGTTGAAACGACAGTCTTTTCTTTCCTTTACTTTGCCAAATGGTAAGCAAGGAAACAGTACCTGTTCTTGTTTAGGCAGAGGTGGACATTGCATTTTACACCGAACACATAGGAGAAGTGAGGAGTTTCTTTGCAGTGCTTGCACCTTTGTCGTGCCCAGGATGGGAAGTGGTCAACCCCATCTCTCCTAACATCTGGAGGAACACTGCATAGTGGCCTCTTCCGTGGTGGGGTATGTGTTTGTGATGGTGAGGAGTGTGGCGAAGGGGAATGTGATGGAGAGGACAGTGGCCTACCAAGTACCATCTCCTGGTTTTCAAACTGTATTTGTACAGGGCAGGGCAGAGAGCATATCCAAAAACTCAACACCACCCATAAATTTGTTGTAAGTCTCCACAATGGCTGTTCTGGGAACCATAACGTATACGTCTTCCGATCCCAGTGTTTCACCTGACCTTGGGGAGTCCAATTTATATCTTCCACTTCATCATCTGTCTCAACAAGGCCCTGTATGTCGCTCAAATTGCCATCAAGGAAATTCAGGACATATTCAGTAGAGAACTTCCTTTTAGCCTTTTCCCTTTTAGCCATCTATAAATTAGCCATAGATATTTATGAATTATGAATAAGAGTTATTAATTATTTGTTGTGAATATCACATTTCAATCTGTAAATTGTGTAATTGATTCATTAAAACACTGTATTATGGACTATGGAAGACATAAAATACATATAACATCCAGAAAAAAATAACTATGCCCATTGAAAGATTTACCACTAATACCTGCTGTATCAATTGTGATACAAACATTTTCTGCTCGATTTTACACCAAACTACATTTTACAATT
>NW_027468650.1:911340-916340 GCF_046254945.1 Alosa pseudoharengus
GGGACAGTGGTCAAATAATTAAATAATTAAATAATCATTACTTTTATATGGCACCTATCCATATAACTACACAGACAAACACCATACATACACACAGCCACGCACACACACACACACCAGTTTGTTTGTTAATCTTGGATGCGTATCTATTTGCCATGTACTGTAGTCCAAGCATTCTCTATGTAAATGTATGTCTAAATGTATGTTCTGCTTTGGCAATGCAAAAATATTTGTCATGCTAATAAAGCTCACTTGAATTGAATTGAGAGGGAGAGAGAGAGAGAAAGGGAGAGAGTGTGTGTGTGTGTGTGTGTGTGTGAGAGAGAGAGAGAGAGAGAGAGAGAGTATGTGAGAGATAGAGAGAGAGAAAGGGAGAGATAAAGTGTCTCTAAACTCTTGAACACAGAATACTGCTGGGTGGTAACCTTTTAAGGCCCCATTATTAACCAGAGCAAATTCATTCTGTGGGAAATGTCACTCTGAAATATTTAAAAGTTCAGAGCCCATCCTAATGATCACACCTCTCTCTCTTTTCACACACACACACACACACACACACACACACACACACTGTCCGAATGATCACACCTCGCTCTCTACCAGAGAGAGAAAAGACACACACCAAGACAGAGACACACACACACACACACAAATCTACCAGAGAGAGAAGACACATGCCAAGACACACACACACACACACACACACACACACACACACACACACACACACACACACACACACACACACACACATCTAAACTCAAAGGAGCTTTATTAGCATGACTGTTTGGATACAGTGTTGCCAAAGCCAGTGTTACAGATAACACAGTAGAATAACAAAAGAAAGAAAATAGACATAGAGATCAAATATGTCTCCACATCTTAAAGAGATCACATATAGAGATCACATATGTCTCCACATCTTAAAGAGATCACATATAGAGATCAAATATGTCTCCACATCTTAAAGAGATCACATATAGAGATCACATATGTATCCACATCTTAAAGAGATCACATATAGAGATCACATATGTATCCACATCTTAAAGAGATCACATATAGAGATCACATATGTATCCACATCTTAAAGAGATCACATATAGAGATCAAATATGTCTCCACATCTTAAAGAGATCACATATAGAGATCAAATATGTCTCCACATCTTAAAGAGATCACATATAGAGATCAAATATGTCTCCACATCTTAAAGAGATCACATATAGAGATCAAATATGTCTCCACATCTTAAAGAGATCACATATAGAGATCAAATATGTCTCCACATCTTAAAGAGATCACATATAGAGATCAAATATGTCTCCACATCTTAAAGAGATCACATATAGAGATCACATATGTATCCACATCTTAAAGAGATCACATAAAGAGATCACATATGCATCCACATCTTAGAGATCACATATGTATCCACATATTAAAGAGATCACATACAGTATCTATCCACATCTTAAAGAGATCACATATAGAGATCACATATGTATCCACATCTTAAAGAGATCACATATGTATCCACATCTTAAAGAGATCACATATGTATCCACATCTTAAAGAGATCACATATAGAGATCACACATGCATCCACATCTTAGAGGTCACATATGTATCCACATCTTAAAGAGATCACATATGTATCCACATTTTAAAGAGATCACATATGTATCCACATATTAAAGAGATCACATACAGTATGTATCCACATCTTAAAGAGATCACATATGTATCCACATCTTAAAGAGATCACATATGTATCCACATCTTAGAGAGATCACATATGTATCCACATCTTAAAGAGATCACATATGTATCCACATCTTAAAGAGATCACATACAGTATGTATCCACATCTTAAAGAGATCACATACAGTATGTATCCACATCTTAAAGAGATCACATATGTATCCACATCTTAAAGAGATCACATATGTATCCACATCTTAAAGAGATCACATATGTATCCACATCTTAAAGAGATCACATATGTATCCACATCTTATAGAGATCACATATGTATCCACATCTTAAAGAGATCACATATGTATCCACATCTTAAAGAGATCACATATAGAGATCACATATGTATCCACATCTTAAAGAGATCACATATGTATCCACATCTTAAAGAGATCACATATGTATCCACATCTTAGAGAGATCACATATGTATCCACATCTTAAAGAGATCACATATGTATCCACATCTTAAAGAGATCACATATGTATCCACATCTTATAGAGATCACATATGTATCCACATCTTAAAGAGATCACATATGTATCCACATCTTATAGAGATCACATATGTATCCACATCTTAAAGAGATCACATATGTATCCACATCTTAAAGAGATCACATATAGAGATCACATATGTATCCACATCTTAAAGAGATCACATATGTATCCACATCTTAAAGAGATCACATATGTATCCACATCTTAGAGAGATCACATATGTATCCACATCTTAAAGAGATCACATATGTATCCACATCTTAAAGAGATCACATATGTATCCACATCTTATAGAGATCACATATGTATCCACATCTTAAAGAGATCACATATGTATCCACATCTTATAGAGATCACATATGTATCTTTACTGAAATGTCATCTTAAAGTGACAGTGACAGCAAAGGCTACACTGTTGTGTCATTTTTCATTGATGTCACACACCATCAAGTAGATGGCTATCCACAGCACCTTAATCCTGAGAGTAGGGGTTCATATGCTACTACAGCACCTTAATCCTGTGCGTAGGGGTTCATATGCTACTACAGCACCTTAATCCTGTGCGTAGGGGTTCATATGCTACTACAGCACCTTAATCCTGTGCGTAGGGGTTCATATTACTGCTACGTGGGTGGAGTGATATGCAGGCAGCACCTGAAAAGCTCCGGTGCTAAGGAACAGTGCTTCGCCTGAATGAAAACATAGTTCCAAGTATATGCTTACAAAATGGCTGTGTCTCATCTGACATTGTTATTTGTTCAGATTGCAACTATATAAATCACAGCATGTAAATAGTTCTGATTCTGCTCCATAATCCATCCCATGCCGCTAATCTGTTCATTTCGCACACAAATCCAAACAAACAATGACAACTTGCACTTGCTGGTTCCGCACAACTTTGTTTCTCCCGAGGAACCGAGTCCCATAGGATCCCTAATTGTGATAGGGGAACACGAGTCCCATAGGATCCTTAATTGGGATAGGGCAGTGTTTCTCAAACTTTTTTTCTGGGGACCCACTTTTTAAAAATGACAGACTATCGCGACCCAACTTGTGACTGTGGTAGTTAACAAACTAGATCAGTGGTTCTCAAACTTTTTCTTTCATTCCCCACTTTGATCAAAGGGGGCATTCTCGAGCCCCACCTGTCCCTCATCGCTCTAAGAAAGTGGTAGGTCAAGCTTAAAATTGTAAAATTTATTGAAATAATGACAAGTTCTAAATATATCCTCTTCAACAGAGTTAAAATCAGCTGGTGCTGCAGATATAATAATAAATAAATATAACACATTTCTGTTTTCCAGCAACATATTAGGAAGTATAGGCCATTTTACAGCATTGTACAATATATTCAATGAAATACCAACATGCTGCATTAAATGGATCCATAATCCAGTCATACTAAGCACTGCTGGTTGGGAAATATTTTTGAAATAAACTTTGCAGGGATGTGATGTAGGCCTACTGTTTAATACAGTGTTTCCTCTATGTTGATTTGGTAGTGGCGGCCCCCCACGGTTTAATTTTCTTCCCCCACGGTATCAGAAATGGGGCAGACGTACAATAGTCACAGTTGCCTTTCAAAATTCATTGTGCAGACCTGTTGTAGATTCTCCAAATATACAGCTCAATCACAACTGAAAATAATTCAGCCTCATTGTGTGTGAATAGAGGTGAATACATATAATTGTTTGTGTTGCAGCGAAGTGTCAGTTGTCAGTTCCGTGGGGGGGGCTTCGGACAGGCCTGCCCCCACTGCTTAAAAAAATCCTAGAGGAAACACTGTAATACATGGGATCACAAGAGTGGCTCCCAATCAGACGTTTCAGCGATTTCGCTCAGAAATCTCAAAGGCATAATACTGTCGCGATCGAGGCGCCTGTCCCATACTCAAGTGTTTTTGGTGAATGCAGTAATCTCATTTGCTAGGTGAGGTAGGTGCTTGTCTTTGCCTTGTAACTGGACATTTAACTCAAATGTATCGCTAAGATATATCAAATATATCGCTAAGATAGGCCAGCTTCGTCAAGAAATGTTCATTAGTGAACGTGCTTGCAGATTCAAACATGCGCTCTTCCTTCAAGAAGAGGCGACTGGGAGCTCAAACACACGCGACAGCACTTTACCTCGGGAAAGCCACCTTGCCTCGCTGTGAAACAGTACAGCCTTTTGGTCAGCTACCATCTCTTCGCAAAGTGCGGAGAATAGCCTAGACGCACTTTTAAGGGCCGGGTTTTGATGAAATTCACCACTCTCACAACAACGTTCAAAATCTCATGTAGGTCGGGACTAACTAAGCTGCCTTGACACGAGCGCTTCCCTGTGAATAACACAGTGCGTCCATTGCGCATCGTGTGTTACCTGGGCCCAGGCTACAGATAACAAAATAAATAAAAAAAACTCCTGTTTTTCACGTCAGTTCGCGCCCCACCTGGCATGTCTCTGCGACCCAGTAGTGGGTCGCGACCCACAGTTTGAGAAACGCTGGGATAGGGGAACACAAGCCCCATAGGATCCCTAATTGTGACAGGGGAACACAAGTCCCATAGGATCCCTAATTGGGATAGGGGAAAGTGACTGATTATATGATGTGTTCTAGGCTATTTATTATTGTATTTTACTATATTAAGGTATGTGTATTTAATAGGCATATAATAATGTTATATCATTATGTTAATGTTATATCATATATCATATGTCATATATCATATATAACAGTGTTGTAGTACTCGAGTCCGAGA
>NW_027468650.1:931340-951340 GCF_046254945.1 Alosa pseudoharengus
TATCGGCTAATGTTCAAAACCATATCATAAAGCCTGAGGGCAATTCCATGCTAAGGTCATCCTTACCATGGAAAAAAAAAGTTGTGCATACGCAAATAGAACTGTTGTTAAAATCTTCATTTAGGTCTATATTTTATTGTTTGTAACTGATCTGATTGAATTTGATGGAGAATGACACTCTTTTTACATCATAAATATGGTGTGCAACCATACAGAAACAACATATTTCACATGGTAATATTATACATATTTCAAAAGTGGATAAATGGACCCAATGTTCGAACAAATTGTGTCATTTGACAAATTCCAGATTGACAAGGGAATGGTAGAGTAATGTCTATGCTCAGCTTGCCTTTAAGAGCACAACTCCTTACATTTGTAAGGCTTTTGTTTTTAAGTCAGCAAGTTCCATGGCCATGTCACATCCATAACGTTTTATAGGAAAAGTTTATGCTACACATACAGTGTTGATGCGACAATGTCCATAGTGTCTGTGCAAAGCTGATTTATATCAATGTAAAGTGTGATGACCAAATAGTGCCCCTTTCTTACTTTTAAAACCTTTAATGGTGCGTTATGGATGTGACGTTATGGATGTTACATAATGTGAATTTACAAGACTGGGGACTTTATTATACCTCAAAGCCGATAAAACGTCTGTTCTGGTGGCATGTCAGTTTCAACGCATTTCAACTTAGTGTTTACAATTGACATTTCAAAGATTATTAGGTTGATCAAAACCTAACAGGGAGGCCTTGCCTAACCATTAGCAAAACAAACATAATATTAAAATACCTCCAGTGATTAGCCTAGCCATAGCCTATTTTCAAGTGGCCAAATAACGAAAATCTGAGAGATTATCTTCCTGTAACTGTCATACTAATGTTGTACAGTAACTGGATTATCGTGTTAGCTGGTGAAGATGGCTGACTTTGCAGCTGGAGTTAACATAGCAACCTCCTTCTGTTGCAGATCTGTTCAGCCTGCCGTTCACGTTTGCTTAACACAGTTTAATTTTAAATGTGACGCCATATGACAGCATTTGAAGTGGCAGGTCCTCTGTAGCTAATACCCACAGAGTAACATAAGTAAGGGCAGCAATAAACTAGATGTACCGCATAGCGGTACAAAATATGACCGCCTCTCAGTCCTGCATATTCTCTTCGCAAAAATAAATCACGCTTCTCAATTTGTCTCCATCTCCTACTCCTGCAACTCATGTGCATGTAAATGTGTGCATATGTGAGTTTGCTTTTGTTTATAAGAGTGTGTGTGTGTGTGTGTGTGTGTGTGTGTGTGTGTCTGTGCATGTGCGTATGCGTGCCTGTGTTTGTGTGTTTATGTGTGTGTGTGTGTGTGTGTTTGCATGCCCACATGCGTATGCGTGCCTGTGTGTGTGTGTTTATGTATCTGCATTCCTGTGGGTGGGTGTTTGTGCATGTGTGTGTGTGTGTGTGTGTGTGTGTGTGTGTGTGTGTGTGCTTGCCTGTCTGTATGTGTTTATGTGTGTGTGTGTGCTTGCCTGTCTGTATGTGTGTGACTGTGTGTGCGTGCGTGCGTGTGTGTGTGTGTGCGCATGTGCGTGCATGTGCGTGTGTGCACGTGCGCGTGCATGTACTTTATGTGTGCAAATCACAAATGAGTGGGTATGGGTTAGGTTGATGTGGGCTCTTGAGACTAACATACCATAAATATTTTGTCATCTTGGGTGCAACGGTTCAGGTAGGGCTAGTTATTTAGGGGAGTGGCCACCAAGTTTCATGTTCCCTGGTGTTTCAGTAACCCGGGAATCACTGACCAAAATTGATGACGGTAAAAGAAAAAAAAAAAAAAAAATTATATTTTAAATGACTTATGTCCTGATTATTCCTGTGGATCTTAGTGGGCACTGAGGAAGCAATAATTTCATCACTAGTTTTTTATGATTACTATTTCAATTGTTTCATATCAAAATTCACTACTTAATTATGTGTTTTATGTAGTTTGTCGAGGACTGGTTCAGACACGTCACATCCATAACGTGAAACAGTCACATCCATAACGCCAGTTTTTCCTACATAATGCATTACAAAAATGACGCATAGTTTCAAAAACACACTTTTTGTGTTCATTCAAGTCTCCTTCATGCTACATATATCATAGTTTCGGCAGTTTAGTTCAAAATTCACAGAGTTTGTAGAAAACCTGTAATCTCTCACAAAAGTGTGTCCATTTCATGTCACATCCATAACGCTGATGAAATGCCTTGTATTCTTAGGATGAAATTGATTATATGAAATTTGAGGATTTCTCAGTATTCAGAGGACAGAGGTTGCATTAAAAGTTATGCAAATTAATTCACTGATACTAATTTTGCCCCCACTCTAAGGCATTTTGTTTACCAATATGAGTCCAATTGTCACATCCATAACGCTGGAACTGCCCCTGATATTATCGGCTAATGTTCAAAACCATATCATGAAGCCTGATATTATCGGCTATTATCGGTGTGCAGATATTATCGGCTGATATGAGCTATTTGCCAATCTGTTGGTATCAGTGTTTATAACGGCTGATAATTATTTTCAAATTTAATAACCGAAAGCCGAATACTGATCCTTCATCTAAATTTCCAGTATTGTTTTTCCAGCTTAACATTACGTCCAACAGTAAAATAACGTTAGCATTGATTGAGTGATGGAACCTAACCTCCTTTTCATTACGTCCAACAGTAAAATAACGTTAGCATTGATTGAGTGATGGAACCTAACCTCCTTTTCGGGCGTTTGTCCGCCTTTTGCCCCACAGCAAACAATGCTTATAAGAAGCGATGACACAGGTGCTCCACAGCAAACAATGCTTATAAGAAGTGATGATGATTAAACAACGCATTCTGCAGTCGCACGTAAGGGGCTTACGGACAGGAAGTGACACGTGCTGGACTCACTGCTAGAGCTGCAGAGTAGCAACATGAAAAGATAAGTCATATGAGAGTACAGACTTTATCTTACATTATGCAATTTCCCTTTCCAATCACACTGTTTACAGTTTAAACTGCTTACACACTCACTCCTCAATGTACAAACATTCATTACTTTACTGAACACCATCCGATCATCTCATCTTTAGTGTGCTTTGCCATATACTAAAATAGTTAAAATTGTAGAAAATTCTTAACATACACAGAAATATTTGCAGATACACAGACATGCTGTTGAAACCTTTTTTTTTTTTTTTTTCACCAAACAAGTCAGTGCAACATATGCACATATATTGGCCAATTAGCTCATGTAGTGTCATCAGTGTCACGTGGGTCTATCAGCTTGGTTTACCTGTGACCAGGCAAACAATTTAATAGGCAGCAGGGAATGTGGTGAACAGGCAAATGATACCAAGACAAGGGGTTTACTCTTAATATTTTGTTCAATTTATTAATCAGTTATGTTCTAGGCAGAAAATATTAAAACAGCACAAGTGGATTTTAGTAAAATTCATGTAATGGCTGTCACAAATTCCTAAAACAGTCTTCACGTAAAAGTAATCCAGAGTCAATACCGCATCTAGCCACTAAGAGCGCTGTACTCCCTCCAGCCACCACACCAGCACAGTGAAGCGCAGAGCAAACGATCCCGCTTCCCAAACAGCTGACGGTCAGGTTGATCACGGCTAGCAGCTACAAGCTAGCGGCCAAAGTTCAGCCGCCTAGACCGGGCACAGACATAGTCTGTGGCCCGGAGATGTGACGAACTCTCGACTCCCTAGTACAGCAGCCGGATATTCCGATCGCGGCCTCTCATCCCGGATCAACGTGAAGGGAACGATGCCGTCACCCTTGAGTTTCTCTGCCGCTGTTGGTGCTGGGTGACTCTCCAACTATGGTACTTTTTTTGGACCACAGCTGGAGAATCACCCTGCTACCTCCATCAACTCGATGCGGTCGTCTTTTTTGAAGCATCCCTGGTCAGGGGATAAGTAGGAAAGCACCCTCCCCCAACACACCTGTCCCAAATCTCATTTAACCAGCCACCCGCCAGGATTGGCGGAAAGTTAAGGGTCCATTATCCCTCATTATCAGTCAACATTGGGAGCACCAGGGTGGGGTAATACACAGCACACAAGAACACACGGGTGAATTGACACAGCACACAAATAAAAGCACAGCAAAATAATTCTTAGACAACCAAAATATTCACACACGTGACAATCAGTGTTTTAAAATGTCAAACATTGTTGTGTCTTATGCAGGGAACGGTGTTCAGACCTGTACACTGAACACATTAGACCAGACCTGTACACTAAACACATTAGACCCCAGACCTTGTTTTGAAGAATATAATCCATCCATTATAACATTAAAGGAAAATTCCGGTATTTAGCACTTTGAGTCCCTTTTCTGGTTTGTTTTGGATGAACTAGGGTGGTGGACAGCGAAATTTTGACGATTGGTCCTGTCTCGACTTTTCTGACTCGTTTTGAATCGCCTTTGACTTCTCAGTGTGGCTGCAAATAGGCATACTGTAGGCTACTCAAACATGTTCTAAAACAACCCTTAACGTTCGTTTTCAAAACTGTGCAACTCACCGAGTGGTTAGTGGTGTTCGTTGATTATTAAAAGCAAATATATTGGCGCAATGTATGATTTCCAACCGTCTTATTTGCTATTGTGGAACTATTCACAACCGCTCAATATTTGAACCTGAAGCATAGACAGTGGCGCAGTATATCAATGTGCAATGAGTCTTCCAAAATCAATGGGATTTTACAAAATGGCAAATAAAACACGACAGAAACTGTATTTCGCTACGCTACTTGTTTTGGAACATCAACGAACACCACTAACCACCACTGTCTAACGTTGACCCCTATTTTGGCGTAATGACTGGACTATTGCGGCTGCAACTATGTGTCATGCGATGCTGAGTTTGCAGCTCTTTTTTCACTTAAGAAATGAAACAAAACCTGAAGGGAAAACATTCCGAGAACAGAACATGACCTCAGCGTCCTCAATGGTAGAAACGGGCATGGTAACGACACAACTTTAATCCCTGAACATTATATATATATCCCAGGTAGCAAAAATTGTGCGGGCCGAAAGCGGCCCGATTAAGGCGAAAACACTCGGCCGATCCTCGGCATGAATCTAGGTCCGATTGCTCTGCGAGCACTCGGCTGTGACGCGGCCCTATTGCGGAACGCCGAGTGAGAGGACGTAAAGCCCCCGCCCCCAATCCAGTTACTTGGGTTTATTTTAATTTTATTGATTTCCATTCGTGTCAAGTTAATACCAGAATCGCTAAACAGCCGTTCTTTATAGGCTACAAGATAAACTGAAAATACAAATACAAGTAGACAGTTTTCATGTTTAAAACATTGTTTTTATTATTATTGGAGCACACTTAAGTGTGACACCCTATGATGTCTGCCGGTTTGGCCTCTGGCTTCGGCCACCATCCTTGTCACAGGCCAGCTGCAGCCATCTGGTGATGAGGAGCTCTATCTCCTTTTCGGAGGAATCTTTGGTTAGGGCATTCCGGCGGACTGCATCTGAGAAAAACACAAGAAGAGGGCAGCATGATCGATCATGTGATGTATCAGTGTAGCACTTATGTCACTGCAACCGCACCACCTTGCAGTTATCACTTGTGTCACTGCAATCACCACATTGCAGTTATCCAGTACTGACCACACTTTTCAAAATGAGCCTTTTGAATGCAGGCTTTTGGTTGGCCCCACTCCAATTAATGAGTCTCGCCAGCGAGGTGTTCATGGCTCTTGAATGTCAATATATACGTGAACACATCTAAAAAGCTATCCCCCTGGCATTGATAAGTCAAACACGTCTGAATTTAATTGCAAACAATAGCCTATGCAAATACAAGATCTATGCAGAAGGCTAGACAGACTTGCTCATTGTTTGCAATTAACTTCAGATATGTCTGGTCTATCAATGCCAAGGGAATCCCTTCTCAGGGACGTTGGGGTAGGCTGCGGTAACAGCCCAGCTAGTCAATGTTAGGTACCTTGAGCTAAATGGTGTTGTTAGCTGGATTCGTTCGCTCCATAAAAGTACAACTAAGCCAGCTAACTTTTTGTTCCACTTTATTTTCTTCCACAGGTCAAAGACTGTGCTCGTAAAAAACACGAAAATTGCATCCAAGCTGCGAAAAACCCATGAGCTAACAACACCCCAGCTAGTCAATGTTAGTTAACGTACTCTGAGCTAAACAGCTAGCTACGTTCGCGCCTTAAAAGCCGGAGACACTTTCATATATATTTTCCCCAACTTGCACTACTTTACTCAGGCATGATAAAGAATTTTCGGTTGTTGTCCTAATTAATAATTATTAATTGCATTGCATTTCTGAATTCTTTCTTCTCGTTTCATCTGGAGGATAGACGAAGGAACCTCATGAACAAAGTTTAAACGGATCGATAATAATCAATATTTAATCAGCAATAATTCGAAATATGTAGAGTTAATGTAAAATGTTAAGGAAACTCAATTGTTAATGCTTTTTAAGGAAATGTTAGACGACTTACCTCAAGTTCACCGTTTTCGCAGTCTTCTCTCATCCAAAGTTGTAAACGTCACTCCAGTGACGTGCTTCTTGACGCTTGCTGCAGTTGAAATCGGCTGAATACTGGTAAAAACGGTCTGAGCCGAGCGCCCAGAGTTTAACAGCAATCACCGGTCAATGCTGGTAAAAAATTGAATTGGCCAGTAAAATGAGTTGCACACTCAGTTGCTAACAAAACGTTGTACATGTAGGCTACCCACCCCATCCCAAGTACAGGATTAGTCTGCATGTTAAAAAATATATGGGCCGGTAAAAACTATATAAGATAGGCTATTAGATAGGATAAGATAAGATAGTAGCCTACTTTATTCATCCCGAAGGAAATTCAAGAAAATATATATTTTGGCTGGCATTTTGTTTCTATCACCCATATTGGTAGATGAGCCAAAAGTAAAAAAAAAAAAAGTTGTAGGTGCGGTAGCATGGCTGCCTGCAGGTGGCAAAAGGACCTGGCCCAATTGCGTTTACCACGACTCAGCCGATGCCGCGACGCAGCCGACAGCGCCGCAGGTTTTACGGAAGCGGCCCGCTCCTACTTGCTAGCTGGGATGTAAGTAAGGAGCAGCTCAATCAAACAGGGCATTATATATATATGTAAGTAAGGAGCAGCTCAATCAAACAGGGCAGTTGCATGGGCACATCTCTGGTCCCACCTTGATAATTTGTCACCTTGTACATTTTTACATTGTGTTTGTTAAAAAACGGTCATGTCCATAACGCATAAATACCATAGCATTGTGTTGGCATTATGGATGTGACAGTTTTGCACGGAATTGCTCACATCCAATTAGCAGAATCTCTTAGCTCTATTGCAAAATGGAACACTTCAGTCAAAACTATACAACTATTTATGAAAACTTATGTTGTTGTTATATCACAAACACAGCCATCATATGATCTGATTATGTTTGAATCAGTTGCACTTCAATGTACTCAATACAAAATAGGTTTTCTTATGATATAGTGTGTGCAGTGTGTGTAGTGTGTGTATTGCCGTGTAGTGTGTGCAGTGTGTGTAGTATGTGTAGTGTGTGTGTAGTGTGTAGTACTGTAGGCCAACCAAACAGGGAAGTGAATCCCCTGATCTGTCTGTGGCTTGCTTGCCAGCATTTCCTAGTCACGGTACTTAGCAAAGTTCTGAAATATAATCGCATGTTCCGTTTTTGAATTCGGGCGACTGGCTACATAAAAAAATAAATAACCACATCTTTAAATGCGCTCATGATAACGTGCAGCTCCAGATGAAACTAGCAGTTTTTCAGCAGAAACATGCGAGAACCGTTCTAAACTAAGGTGATTTCACTCCCATACATTTTAAAAGAAGTAAATGGTTTTACAATATTTCAGTCAAGCTTTAGTTGGTTTAGATAGGTGGTTCTCAACCATTTTTGATGTATATATATTAGGGGTGTCTCATGTAAAAGACGATACGATTCACATCTAGACATGGGCACGATTCGATACAAGAAAAGATACATGTTCATAAAAAACGATTCAGTACGATACGATGCGATTCGATGCAGTTCGATGCAGTTGAAGAATGGAAAGCATTCTGAAAGATTTTTTATCATTTGCTTAAGGTGCACATTCATTTTATATTATTAATTATCATGGTCATGTCAATTAGGCAAAAACAAATGTGTGAATATGATTATCTAAACTGAGGTTTGTATCATATACTGTATTGAAATGAAAAAAGAATAGACTACATTTCAGTCAAACACAGCAGCCAAATACAACATAAAAATACATTTTTATAGACTATAGATTTTATAGAGTTATATCTGGTTGTTTTCAAGGAGCTGTAGCCTATTGTAAGACAATCTTGGCCTTTTCTCATATAGCCTACAAGAATAAAATAGGCCTACATATCAATGAACTGGGCCTATTTTGTTCCAAGTCTGAGTGAATATTTAAACAAAATAATAATAATTTGTGCATCTTTTTAGCAGCAAGGGCCAAATTATTCTTTAACATTAAGGAAATCCCTTCATCAAACGTAAGGCTACTCTACAGACTATCATTGCTGTTTAAGAATGCTATACTGTAGTAAGTGTTTAATTTCACGCTGGACTTTGAAAAACAAAAGAGTAAAAACTGTCAAACAAACGACCGAGTGTGAGTTGTGACGTGCTTAAGTTGCAGTAGATGTATGGGTAATGAAGTCCTAAGACAACTTTGGGCAATGAATGTAGCCCAAAACGAACTGCATTACCCACAAATCCGTGCCACGTGTAGTTTCAAAACCGGAAGTGGGATGAACGCGCTGCTTGCAACGTAAATGAGAGTCTGAGCGAGCAGAAAAGGTTGTGAACCGATTCGTAACAAGTAAATCGATATAACGACCGGTTCATTTCAGTTTTATTTCCGATACGGGGCTTCACATATCGATGTAGCCGTATCTTACACGTTAAAAACAGATACCGATACGTAACGGTTAATCTTTACACCCCTAATATATATATAGATATATATAAAAATGGTTACATTTTGGCCCTCAGAGTTCAGGTAGGAGGGCCCTTAGCATGATTTTGCTTAGGGGACCCATGGAGGTCTGAACCGGCACTGAGTGTGTAGTGTGTGCAGTGTGTGTACAGTCTGTGTATTGTGTGTATTGCAGTGTAGTGTAAATATTGTTCCAAGTAGGATTAGAGGATAATTTAGAGTGCAGAAAATATACCGAACAAGCAAATTATTTGGGGGAAGGGGGTCACTATTTTTATGTTTTAATATTACATGTTTACTGTGCATTTCAACTTCTCTCTGTAGATGACTTTCCTTCTTGTATGGAAATATACATAGAAGCCCATGAAATACACAAGAGCTTTAGGTTTACAACAGTCTGTACATGATGTATCCAAAATGTCATATTAAGTGTTTATAATGTGAGGCCAATGCTTATTTTATGTCATTTTGCTGGAGATTTAAGGCATTTTGTGAGAGCAATAGTGGGTTTTGTGTGTAGACACAGAGTTTTAAAAATGTGTGTAAAACAACTGTAATGTGTGTAAAAAGCTCATCACTAGCACTAGCCCCAGCAGAGGCTGGTCAGTGGGCCACAGCAGAGGCTGGTCAGTGGCTATTTTACCGCTATAGTACACATGTGGCCTCCACTTTGTCTGATGCTGTGGTCTGTTGTCTGATGCTGTGACTGTTGTCTGATGCTGTGGTCTGTTGTCTGTTCCTGTTGTCTGATGCTGTGGTCTGTTGTCTGATGCTATGGTCTGTTGTCTGATGCTGTTGTCTGATGCTGTTGTCTGTTCCTGTTGTCTGATGCTGTTCCTGTTGTCTGATGCTGTGGGCTGTTGTCTGTTCCTGTTCCTGTTGTCTGATGCTGTGGTCTGTTGTCTGATGCTGTGGTCTGTTGTCTGATGCTGTGGTCTGTTGTCTGATGCTGTGGTCTGTCTGATGCTGTGGTCTGTTGTCTGATGCTGTGGTCTGTTGTCTGATGCTGTGGTCTGTTCCTGTTGTCTGATGCTGTGGTCTGTTCCTGTTCCTGTTGTCTGATGCTGTGGTCTGTTGTCTGTTCCTGTTGTCTGTTCCTGTTGTCTGATGCTGTTGTCTGTTCCTGTTGTCTGTTCCTGTTGTCTGATGCTGTGGTCTGTTCTCTGATGCTGTGGTCTGTCTGATGCTGTTGTCTGTTCCTGTTGTCTGATGCTGTTGTCTGTTCCTGTTGTCTGATGCTGTGGTCTGTTGTCTGATGCTGTTGTCTGTTCCTGTTGTCTGATGCTGTTGTCTGTTCTTGTTGTCTGATGCTGTGGTCTGTTGTCTGATGCTGTTGTCTGATGCTGTTGTCTGTTCCTGTTGTCTGATGCTGTTGTCTGATGCTCTCTCTCTCTCTGTTTACAGGTTGTGTGTGTGGGGGGGGATGAACTCGAGCCTGCTGAACATGTCCAGCCTGTTGAACATGTCCAGTCTGATGAACGTGTCCAGTCTGTCGAACACATGGAGCGTATTGAACGTGTCGAGCGTGTGGAACGTGTCGAGCGTGGGGAACGTGTCGAGCGTGTGGAACGTGTCGAGCGTGGGGAACGTGTCGAGCGTGTGGAACGTGTCGAGCGTGTGGAACGTGTCGAGCGTGGGGAACGTGTCGAGCGTGGGGAACGTGTCCGGTGTGGCGTCGCGGTGCGCGCGTGATGTGAGCGTGACGGCGGTCCTGTTCCCCTGCCTGTACGGTCTGCTGCTGGCCGCGGGGCTGCTGCTCAATGCCGTGGCGCTCTGGATCTTCCTGGACATCCGCTCCTCCTCCACCTTCCTGGTCTACCTGAAGAACCTGCTGGCGGCCGACCTGCTCATGACGCTCACGCTGCCGTTCAAGCTGCTGTCGGACGCGGGCGCGGGAGGATGGACACTGCGGGCATTCCACTGCCGCTACAGCGCCGTGCTCTTCTACGTCAGCATGTACATGTCCATCCTGCTCCTCGGACTCATCAGCCTCGACCGATACCTCAAGGTCCTCCACACACACACACACACTCTCTCACACACACCCACACACACACAGAGTCTCATACTCACACACACACCCACACACACACACACAAAAGAGTCTCATACTCACATACACACCCACACACACACACAAAAGAGTCTCACGTGTGTGACAGGTGTGCGTGCGTGTGTGTGTGTGTGCAGGTGGTGCGTTAGCACTGCGTGTGTGACAGGTGTGTGTGCAGGTGTGTGTGTGCAGGTGTGTGTGTGTGTGTGCAGGTGGTGCGTTAGCAGGTGTGTGTGTGTGCAGGTGTGTGTGTGACAGGTGTGTGTGTGCAGGTGTGTGCAGGTTTGTGACAGGTGTGTGTGTGTGCAGGTGGTGCATTAGCAGGTGTGTGTGTGTGCAGGTGGTGCATTAGCACTGTGTGTGTGACAGGTGTGTGTGTGCAGGTGTGTGTGTGACAGGTGTGTGTGTGTGTGTGTGCAGGTGGTTCGGCCATTCGGACGCTGTGCTCTCCAGAAGGTTTCGGTGGGCCGCGGTGTCTGCGCGGTCGTCTGGGCAACCATGCTGGCACTAGCGCTGCCCAACATGGTGCTAAGCAACCAGCTGCCCAAGCAGGAGCCGCAGGGAAGACTCCGATGCAGCGACATGAAGAGCCGCGCGGGACTACAGTGGCATGAAGGCTTCAACTACTTCTGCCAGGTACACACACACATACACACACGCATGCACACATACACACACGCATGCACGCACAAACATGTCCTTAAAACAACCCTTAACGTTCTTTTTCAAAACTGTGCAACTCACCGAGTGGTTAGTGGTGTTCGTTGATTATTAAAGGACCAGTATGTAGGAAATAATGGAAAATAAATTGCAACCATTCCAAAAATTATCACCATATGTCATCAGAGAGTAAGTAAACACGATTAATTGAAGTAATGGCTTATTTGACAACATTACTATTAGTCCAGTAGTAATAGGGTTACACCTGGAACAAATTTGTAACAAGCTGAATTTTTCAGGATATGTTCAGAATACCTTTAGGAATGACATACTAGTGCGTTTGAGTAATGTAGGTGGTCTTTCGGTAAGCTCCATGAGGTAACTTTTCTCATTTCGATAATAAACGGATTATTCTGACTTTTAACCTCATACATCGATATATTTCGTTATCTAAAGTACTTGGACTTTTAATGACCGACTCTGAAATAAAAACTATGAAGCCATCGACTGCTAAATCGTCGTCCAAAAAAACAGGAGGTCGTGGTGCTACTGCTAACTCCCCGGAGGAATCAACTGACAGTGTTGATGATGGGCTAACAGCCAGCATGCTAACCAAAGCGCTGGACTCACTGAAAGTTGACATTTGCTCGAAAATAGATCTGGCCGTTGGCGGAGTACAGGCTGACATTGCTGCCGTGAGAGAGGAATTGACCTCCTCTGTAACCAGCCTACAGAGAATAACAGAGGAGCAAGACAGCCGTCTAAAAGATTTGGAATCCGCAGCCACCACTTCTAGCAACACTATGTCTGCTCTCGAGACCACGGTTTCGACGCTCCAAAGCCAAGTCAAGGAGTTACAGTATAAGTGCGAAGACCTGGAGAATAGGTCCCGGAGAAATAACATCAGACTTGTGGGCATTCCAGAGGATCTAGAAGGGTTGTCAGCGACTGAATTTGTCTCCACTGTGCTTCAGGATGTGCTTGAATTGGGTGAGAAACCCATACTTGACAGGGCTCATAGAACTTTGCAAGCCAAACCAAACCAAAACCTAACCAACCTCCGAGACCCTTTGTCATTAGAGTACACTACTTTCAGGTCCGCGAACTCATTCTGCGCCAGGCACGCCAACGGAAGTCTCTCTCCTTCAACGACCGACCCATCTACATCTTTCCCGATCTGACCGCCGCCGAAGCAAAGAGGAGGGCTGTATTCGGAGAGGTGAGGAAGCGACTACGTGCTATCAAAGGAGCTCGCTTTGGATTTCGTTTGCCTGCGAAGTTTCGCATCACTCTGCCGGGGGAAAAGGAGCATGTTTTCAGCGACCCCCAGCTGGCAATGGACTATGTTGTCTCTAAAGTTCCTGACGTCGAGGTGTATGAAGAGACCGAGTAGCTGCAGGGCTTTGATAACTTGGACTCTGACGGTATTGTGTTTTTCATCTTTGTTTGTCAATGGATAGGGAGCTAGCGGCTAGCGTTGGCTTGGATGTTGAACTCAGTTGAATTTTCGGTCATTTTGAGACTAACTAATAACATTTTTATTTTTTAGTTCCAATACTTATTTGAAGGAAAATTAGTGAATTTAGTCTTTTGTGGTGTTTTTTTTTTCTGTTTACTATACTGAATATTTACCTCAGTCTGCTGTTTTTTTCTATTGTTCCTCTTACTGGTTAGTGACTGACTGATCGATCTAACGTTCACTTTTCTTAAGGGGATGGTTACACCGAGTTCAGGGAGGTGTACAAGTGGGGTGGGGCTATGTGTATTTTATATTCCTTATTTTTCTAGGCTTAGGATATACTGCAGTGCTGGATTTCTCTTAACTGTGCCATTGTTACACTCTCATGTTCTAAGAGTATGGCTAACAGCCTGACTAGAAACATAGCAAGTAGGCATATTTCATTTGTGAGCTGGAATGTTAGAGGCTTGGGAAAGCCCACAAAACTCAACAAGGTTCTTTCTCATCTGGATAATTTAGGGGCTCAAATTGCGTTTATCCAAGAGACTCACCTGAATGTCTCTGACCACACTAAAGTACGCAGACGATGGGTTTCTCAGTCATTTCACTCTTTATGTAATAGTAAAGCTATTTTAATTCTATTCTGTACCTTTTGTCCCATCAAATGTCATAGCAGACCGTAATGGGCGCCAGGGTTGGGTAGTAACGGATTACATGTAATCTGGATTACGTAATCAGATTACAAAAATCAAGTAACTATAATCAGCCCAGATTACAATAAAAAAATTGTGTAATCAGATTACAGTTACATTGTTGGGGATTACCTGATTACATTTTATCATGCAAGCAATGCAACTTTTTAATGATAGTCTAGTTATCTTTTAATTCGACAAGCTTCGGACTTGCCGGTTCGATCCCCGACCAGTAGAAAAAATGTGGGCGGGGGAAGTGGTTGAGCACTGCTCTCCCATGCCCATTGCCCACATCCACGGCTGAAGTGCCCTTGAGTAAGGCACCTAACCCCTCACTGATCCCCGAGCGCCGCTCCAGACAGCTCACTGCTCCGGGTTAGTATGTGCTTCACCTCACTGTGTGCTCATTGTGTGCTTCATCTCACTGTGTGTTCACTGTGTGCTCTGTGTGCTTCACTAATTTACGGATTGGGAGACCAAATTTCCCTCACGGGATCAAAAGAGTATCTATACTTATTACTAACTTATTTACTATTGGGGCAGGTCTCTCGGCACACTGTCTGATATTTTCCTCCTAATCTTAATGTAGCCTCTTGTTTTAGTGTTACCGTTTACTCTGAGAAAGTCAGCAGATCCCCCTGGTTGAAAAACATCCCAAAGGAATAATTTTCTCACCCCCACAATTGAAATGGACATGGTGTCATTCAATCTCAGGCCATGTCCCTGGGTCAAAAAAATCCAGCAAAAGCTAAATTCATTGTCCAGGTGTGCCCTTGGGGCAGCCGTGGCCCACTGGTTAGCACCCTGGACTTGTAACCGGAGGGTTGCTGGTTCGAGCCCCGACCAGTGGGCCGTGGCTGAAGTGCCCTTGAGCAAGGCACCTAACCCCTCACTGCTCCCCTTGAGCAAGGCACCTAACCCCTCACTGCTCCCCGAGCGCCGCTGTTGTTGCAGGCAGCTCACTGCGCCGGGATTAGTGTGTGCTTCACCTCACTGTGTGTTCACTGTGTGCTGAGTGTGTTTCACTAATTCACGGATTGGGATAAATGCAGAGACCAAATTTCCCTCACGGGATCAAAAAAGTATATATACTTATAAAGGTTAAGCTGAGTTTTGCATGTTTGGAGAATAGTGATCCATGATCACATCCATGACTAAGTGATCAATTTTGGGATGGGGAAAATTTCAACCACCAAAATACCACCCCCAAAGTGGAGAATAGCTATAGAAATGTATTAGTTTTGGGTGTTTTTCAGACAATGGGACCTGGTGATCTCAAAGTAAATGGTAACACTAACACAAGGGGCTACATTAAGATTTTTGGAGGAAAAGATCAGTTAATTCACACAGGAATGCTTTAGTCAGAGCAAAGAGATTTCTTAGATGTAATGAAATAATTAACAGAAAAATAGAATGAGAATTCTTTCATCAATTCAGTGGTGGTGTCTTTTACTTAAGGGACATATTTAAGTAATCTAAAAGTAATCCTAAAGTAATCAGATTACGTTACATGTTTTTGGTAATCCTGATTACGTTACTGATTACAAAAATTGCCATGTAATTTGTAGTCAGTAATGGATTACATTTCAAAGTAATCTGACCCAACCCTGATGGGCGCTATGTCATTGTTACAGGGATGTTGTATGAGACTCCACTGATACTAGCAAATGTATATGGCCCAAACCATGATGATGATCAGTTTTTTCTGAAGTTTTTCTCTACCTTGCCGAATATTGACTCTCATCTGGTAATTATAGCTGGAGATTTGAATTGTTGCCTTCAATCTCTGGATACGTCTACTAGGAAAAAATATTCTATGTCAAAATCTGCAAAAGTTATAAATAGGCACCTCAATAATTACGGTCTGGCAGATATATGGCGACGCCTGAACCCCAATGCTCAGGGTTATTCATTTTTTTCTCCTGTTCATCACACATATACACGTATAGACTATTTTCTTGTTGACAATAAACTATTTCCACTTATTCAAAGATGCAACTACCATGCTAGACTTATCTCAGACCATTCACCCCTCTTAATGGCCATTAACTTTGTCCACAAATCCACATCTCGTCCACCTTGGAGATTTAATACATCTCTCCTATCTGATTCTGACTTTGCTGAATATATATCTCAACAAATTGATTTCTTTATTGACACAAATGCAACTGGTGGAACAAACCATAGCACATTATGGGAGGCATTTAAAGCCTACATGAGAGGCCAACTAATATCACATGTGGCATATGATAAGCAGCTGAGATCTTTTACTCTCACCAATCTCATGCACCGCATTCAGAATTTAGAAACTCAATATGTTCAATCTCCCTCCCCTGCTTTGTATAAAGAGAAGCTCCTCCTCAAAACTGAATTTGAAAATCTGAGCACAAGTAATGCGGAAGAAATGATCCTGAAATCTAGACACTCTTACTATGAATATGGTGATAAACCTAGCCGTCTTTTGGCACACCAACTTCGTCAATCTGCTGCCTCACGAGTTATCACAGAAATCAATACAAGCAGTGGCCTCACTAGGGACCCCCAAGAAATTAACAACGCTTTCAGGAATTTCTACATATCACTCTATACTTCAGAACAGCAACCTACCGCTGATGACCTGTTAAATTTCTTTGTTAATCTTCCCATACCAAAACTATTAAAGGAAACAGCTGAAGATCTTGATAGACCAATTACTGCAGAAGAGGTGGGGGAAGCTATTATGGCTATGCAAAGTGGGAAGAGTCCTGGGCCTGATGGTTTTTCAGCTGAGTTCTACAAGAAATTTTCTGCGAAGCTCACTCCTTTGCTACTAAACATGTTCACTGAATCTCTTGCTTCAGGCATTCTTCCCAAAACTTTACGTTCTGCCCAAATTTCACTACTTCTGAAGAAAAACAAAGACCCTCACTGCTGTGGTTCCTATCGCCCTATTTCTCTTTTAAACGTGGATGAAAAGATTTTGGCAAAAGTCCTTGCCCGTCGTCTGGAAAAAATCTTACCTGACATTATATCAGCTGATCAAACAGGCTTCATCAGGGACAGGTTTTCATTTTTTAATGTGAGGCGTTTATTCAACATCATATACCACCCATCTGACACCGCCATTCCAGAGGTTGTAGTGTCCTTAGATGCCGAAAAGGCTTTCGATAGGGTTGAATGGGGCTACCTCTTCTATACCCTTGAAAGGTTTGGTTTTGGCAAGAAGTTTATTTCTTTCTCTATACACTTCTCCACTCTCTTCAGTACGTACCAATAATACTTTCTCAGAATATTTTCAAATAGGCCGTGGTACAAGACAGGGCTGTCCACTGTCACCCTTGCTCTTTGCTTTGGCCATTGAGCCGTTATCTCTCTCTGAGACACACTCCACTAATAAATGGTATTATGAGAGAGGGTCAGGAACAGAAAGTTTCATTGTATGCAGACGACCTGCTTTTATACATTTCAGACCCAGCTCAATCTCTCCCACATGTGCTTTGTATTTTAGATCAATTTCATCATCTCTCAGGCTATAAACTCAATTTACAGAAAAGCGAATTGTTTCCAATTAATGTGGCAGCCCATCAATACACATTTAGCTCCCTGCCTTTCAAGGTTTCAAATAAATTTACATATCTAGGTGTCAATGTTGTGGATAAATTCTCCAACCTCTTCTCTGCAAATTTTTTACCTCTACTCAAACAGACTGAACTAAACCTTAAGCACTGGGGGCCTCTCCCACTCTCTGTTGCAGGCCGTATTAATTCCATACGAATGAACATTCTTCCCAAATTCACCTATTTATTTCAATGCATCCCTGTATTCATTGCCAAATCATTTTTTCACAAACTAAATTCTGTCATTTCATCTTTTGTGTGGAATAATAAAGCTCCCGGCATAGCTAGAAGTATCTTACAACATCCAAAATGTCTTGGTGGTATGGCAGCTCCAGATTTTCTAGCATATTATTGGGCTTCTAATATACGTCCAATTGTACATTGGCTGTATGAAGATCCAGGTGCCGATGCACCATCATGGTGCGTTTTAGAATCTTTATCTTGCCTACCCTCCTCTTTACCAGCATTGGTCTATTCTTCCACCTCTGAGTCCCCAACGGCTTTTGCCAAAAATAAGATTGTGAGATCAACCTTAAAGATCTGGACACAGATGCGTCGTCATTTTGGATGGACATGTTTTTCTTTAAAAGCTCCTATCCATTCAAACCATGTTTTCACACCTTCCTTGTTAGACATGTCATTTTTGAATTGGCAGAGATTAGGTATTAAAGATTTCCATGACCTCTACTTGGACAGTGTTTTTTCCTCATTTGACCAGCTCTGTAGCCAATTTGACCTCCCCAAAAGCAACTTCTTTCGCTACCTTCTGGTCAGAGACTTTCTGCGTAAAACGCTACCAGTGTTTCCAGCACTGCCACCATGCAACCAATTTGAGGTACTTGTAGAGCGTCCTGAATCATTTAGGGGGATAATTTCCATACTGTATAACAAGTTCACACAGGAGCGCCACTCACTACTACCCTCTTTAAAAGCCGATTGGGAATTTGACTTGGTGAAAGCATTACTGACGATATGTGGCTCTCTATCCTGCAAAGGGTACATGGTTCATCAATATGTGCAAGGCATAGCCTAATGCAATGTAAAATTCTACACCGCTCACACTGGACCAACCTAAAACTTTCAAGACACTTCCCAGACATTAGTCCTATCTGCAGTCGATGTAATTCATCCCCTGCTACTCATGCCCACATGTTCTGGGCTTGCAGCAAACTTAAAGACTTTTGGTCTTTGATTTTTGAAACTCTTTCAGAATGCATAGGTGTGGAGACACCCATCAGTCCTTGCCCACTCATGGCCATTTTTGGTGCCTCCCCAGATCATCTTAAATTGTCCAAAACAAAGTCAGATTGCATTGCTTTTGTGACTTTTATTGCCAGACGTTTAATCTTACTCAAGTGGAAAGATCCCCACCCTCCCACGTTTACACACTGGATTAAAGATGTGCTGTATTTTCTTAAACTAGAAAAAATAAAACACTCATTAAGAGGCTCTGTGAAGAGATTCTTTAATTTATGGAACCCATTTATCACTCATGTCAGAGATAATATCCAGCTACCTGCAATGTAAAATATTTCTATGCATGCCTACTGCTCAATGCCTACATTTCTAAGCACGCCTACTGCTAAATTTCAGCTCTGTAGTAACTCTCATTCTATGTACTTCTTGCCTAGTCTTGTTCTGTCTTGTCCTCTTTTATTTATTTATTTATTTGTATTTGATTTATTGTCCTTTTCTTTGGGGGTGGGGGTGGCCATTATGTTATGTAGTTATGTTATGTCTATATTATGTTGATCTTATTACAACTACACAAATTGTACATGTATACTGTTCTGTATAATCTTTTGAAAATCCCAATAAAAAATTTTTTTTAAAAAAAGGAATGACATACTAAAAGTCCCCGTGAATCCCCCATGTGCTCTCTGAGATATTCAAGATGGCGTCCAAAATGGCCGCCATTTGGAGATTTTTCCGTATCTCAGGCTTAAAACCTGATACAAATGTAATTAAAAGGTCAAAATATATGTTTTGTAGGGTAAGTAAGTCAAGTTTATCATTAGTTTCTTGAATGGAGACATTTCATACTAATAAATCACTTCAGTCATCATCCTCATCATCAGAAATTGGTGTTGATTGTTCAGTTTCTCCCTCATCATCTAGTAAAGCTGGCATTGGTGCTGCATTATATGAAGTCAGCATTATATATAATATTATGTGCTATTACATTACACAGGTTATAGAGGGAAAATTGCTGTCTGATTGTTGTCTAACTATGCGTTCAGACCAAGAGCTACCAAAGTTGCAAAATCACTTGTTACTGGTAAAATGCAGCTGCTAAATAATAAATCTGTCGTTTTTGTCGCGCAAGTCGCTCACGACATGAGAGATTTGAACCTTCTAAGTTCACATATTTTTCATAGACACTAAGATGGTTTATAAACATGATCAAATGTATACAGAAATGCCTGTAGCCTAAATATGCTTTAAAACTTGCCATCATAGTTATTCCTCTTTTGCCAAACTCTCTGAATTAACAAGGAATTCTTATTTTAAATTAGCTTACGCTAGCTGTTTTTTGGG
>NW_027468650.1:958840-971340 GCF_046254945.1 Alosa pseudoharengus
AGTCTGATGCAAATGGTAACCGTTTTATGGCTTGAACTAAAACAGCATACGCATGGCTTGCTACGAGGCTAAGCTAATACAGCTCACTCATGGCTTGCTAGGAAGCTAAGCTGAGCAGAACACAGCAACCAGTCCCGGCCAATTAAATACATCTCATCATGTAACATTTTCTTAATTATCTTCCAAATATTATAAAATTAGAAAGATTAGTGGCTTACTGGTTAGCGCTTCGGACTTGTAACCGGAGGGTTGTCGGTTCGAACCCCGACCAGTAGGGTCGGCTGAAGTGCCCCTGAGCAAGGCACCTAACCCCCTCACTGCTCCCCGAGCGCCGCTGTTGATGCAGGCAGCTCACTGCGCCGGGATTAGTGTGTGCTTCACCTCACTGTGTGTTCACTGTGTGCTGTTTGTGTTTCACTAATTCACCGATTGGGATAAATGCAGAGACCAAATTTCCCTCACGGGATCAAAATAGTATATATACTTATACAAATGAACATTTAATGAATTCATGCAGGTCTTCATGTATAACAGATTTTATTTGGTATTTAAACAGGTAAGTCATGGACAACTAGCCTACCATTTCGCAGAACGGTTTATACAGAAAATAAAAAGAGGAGCGCAAAGCATCATCTGAAAAACAGCCTAAATCATTGTATGGTAGCTTATAACATTAAGCTCAATCACCTCCCAAATTAACTTTGAATTCATACACGTCTAACAGCATGAACAGAACACATTTCGTATTGAAACAGTTAAATCAGGACAACTATTGCTCAGAGCATAGGCCTATACAGCGAATAAAAAGAGATTGCGTTAGCCTAAACCATGGACAACATTGTGATCCAAAATAAAGAGGGAGAATAATGTAGGCCTAAATCATCAAGCATCTTAATAACGAGTATTAACGTTACATTGTTATTACAGTTTGTTTTGCTGTCTCAGCCTCGGTTCTAACATGGGGCTTCAGGGAGCCAGCATAATATTACAACATCACCATTAGTAGAGCGGCAGGCGATGATTTGCTGCAGAGTGAAATCTTCTCAAATGGCCGTCTTTTCACTCCTCCCTGAATTTCTTTGTTAAGTCCTTTTCAAATGCCAACTTAATTAAATTGGCCTTTCGTCGATGAAGCATGCTGAGACAATGATCTGAATGTTCTTTAGTGTGGAAAACGAGTTCTCACAGAGTGCAGTGCTGGAATCAAAAGTCAAAGCGCGTTTCAGCGCTGTCATCACGCTCGGCATTGCTTCGAGAGGTTTGTGGAAGTCCAATTACCCTCGTCGGGTGGGGACGAGACCTTCATTTGCTCACTCAACCGATGAGCCACTGTATATTCTGTCTCCACAATGACACTATTAGAAAGGTCCAGTAAAGGTTTCACTTTTGACACATAAAAGTAGAATCCTCCGGGTCGAGAGATTTGACCCATTAGCATACAGTTGTGCTCCCCAAACGGTCCTTCATTTCCCCAAACGTTCCTTCATTTCCCCAAACGGTCCTTCATTTCCCCAAACGTTCCCTAATCGCTCCTTCATTTCCCTAATCGGTCCTTCATTTCCCCAAACGTTCCCTAATCGGTCCTTCATTTCCCTAAGCGTTCCTTCATTTCCCCAAACGCTCCTTCATTTCCCCACAAACTGCATCAATGCAACTGAAGTGCCACCTGCGCAGTTTGGCTGTCGGATCTCCGTGTTCTGTCCTCAGCTCTATGCACAGCAAAAGATGTGTGTGTGTGTGTGTGTCCTCAGCTCCATACACAGCAAAAGATGTGTGTGTGTGTGTGTCCTCAGCTCCATACACAGCAAAAGATGTGTGTGTGTGTGTGTGTCCTCAGCTCCATGCACAGCAAAGGATGTGTGTGTGTGTGTGTGTCCTCAGCTCCATACACAGCAAAGGATGTGTGTGTGTGTGTGTGTGTGTGTAGTGTGCGCCGTGTCTTCGGTGCCAGCCGGCTCCTCTGTTGCATTCTTGCAGCACTGGAAAAGTGCCATGAGCAAACATTTTCAATACATGTCTACATATGATATACAGCATATGACGTAGCGGTGGGATGTCTGTTGAGTATATACAGCATATGACGGTATGACGTAGCGGTGGGATGTCTGTTGAGTATATACAGCATATGACGGTATGACGTAGCGGTGGTATGTCTGGAGTAGTCCTAGCAGCTCAAGGTGACTGGATGGCTCACAGCAGCTGTACCTGCCACCTGTACAGCCTCAGACAACGCACCTGTGCCTCATGGCAACGCACATGTGCCTCATGGCAATGACTTCAGCACCTTGGATAGCACATCTGCAAGTTCACCTTTGCACCCGCGACTTCAGCACCTGGACAGTGTCTGTAGCTGTGTCTTAGTGTCTGTAGCTTAGTGTCTGTAGCTGTGCCTTAGTGTCTGTAGCTTAGCCTTAGTGTCTGTAGCTGTCTTAGTGTCTGTAGCTGTGCCTTAGTGTCTGTAGCTGTGTCTGTAGCTGTGCCTTAGTGTCTATAGCTGTGCAGCTGTGCCTTAGTGTCTGTAGCTGTGCCTTAGTGTCTGCAGCTGTGCCTTAGTGTCTGTAGCTGTGCAGCTGTGCCTTAGTGTCTGTAGCTGTGCCTTAGTGTCTGTAGCTGTGTCTTAGTGTCTGTAGCTTAGTGTCTTAGTGTCTGTAGCTGTGTCTGTAGCTGTGTCTGTAGCTGTGCCTTAGTGTCTGTAGCTGTGCCTTAGTGTCTGTAGCTGTGTCTTAATGTATGTAGCTGTGACTTAGTGTCTGTAGCTGTGTCTGTAGCTGTGCCTTAGTGTCTGTAGCTGTGCCTTAGTGTCTGTCTGTAGCTGTGCCTTAGTGTCTGTAGCTGTGCCTTAGTGTCTCTAGCTTAGTGTCTTAGTGTCTGTAGCTGTGTCTGTAGCTGTGTCTGTAGCTGTGCCTTAGTGTCTGTAGCTGTGCCTTAGTGTCTGTAGCTTAGTGTCTTAGTGTCTGTAGCTGTGTCTGTAGCTGTGCCTTAGTGTCTGTAGCTGTGCCTTAGTGTCTGTAGCTTAGTGTCTTAGTGTCTGTAGCTGTGTCTGTAGCTGTGCCTTAGTGTCTGTAGCTTAGTGCCTTAGTGTCTGTAGCTGTGTCTGTAGCTGTGCCTTAGTGTCTGTAGCATAGTGTCTGTAGCTGTGCCTTAGTGTCTGTAGCTGTGTCTGTAGCTGTGCCTTAGTGTCTGTAGCTTAGTGTCTGAGACTTCAGCACCTGTCTCGACTGCGCAGCTCAAATCAGCCCTAACCACCAGAGGGTGGAGCCTAGGAGGGGCAGGTCACATGGGGGTGGGTCTAACTGAGGCCTATAGCCAATCCAATGATGAGAACAGTCAGAGTGACAGCAACACATCCTCCAATGAGCAGCAGCTTCTGTTACAGGAGAGGAGAGGAGTAAAGAGTAAAGGAGAGGAGTAGAGAGGAGAGAAGTGGAGAGGAGAGGAGTAGAGAGGAGAGGGGATAATATTGGCGTATTTCTGGGATAAAACTGCTCTTATCTTTCCTTAAACTTCATCTGTGTCAAGACTAAGCTAATATGGACATAAAACGCCCTCTAGTGGCTAATATGGAAACTTCTGAAGGCACAGCAGCTGAGATCAAGATAAAACACCTATGGGTAAAACACCTATGGGTAAAACACCTATGGGTAAAACACCTATGGGTAAAACACAGGTGCAGATTAAACTAGATGACTCAGCAATGGGGAGTGTAACACCCATCAACGTAATAACTTCTCATCAACGTAATAATTTCCCACCAACGTAATAATTTCCCACCAACGTAATAACTTCCCATAAACACAATAACTTCCCATCAACGCAATAATTTCCCACCAACCCAATAATAACCCAATAATTATTAAGTTTACAGGAGGTTATTACGTTGGTGGAAAGGTTAAAACAGTTAATGTAAATAAATCACTGATTTGGTGAAATGATATCTGTTTTATCAATTGTAAGGGTATAGATAGTTGTCAACAATTGTCACCATCTAAACCAATCTCATGACCATAAAGCTTTGTACCCCCACCCCCCCCATATCCCCCCCTACTTATTATTCATCACCTGTACTAGGAGCAGAGCAGAGCTAGACAGACAGACAGGTCCCTTTATAGGAGCTAGACAGACAGACAGGTCCCTGACTCTTTTTTTAAGTATATTTTTGGGCTTTTTATGCCTTTAATCATGTAGGATAGTGGAGATTGACAGGAGAGAGAGTCGGGGTGGGATCCGGAAAGGACCACGGGGTGGGAATAGAACCCGGGTCGCCTGCATATGGTGCAGGTGCCCCTGCCAGTCACGCCACCGCTGGGGCCCAGGTCCCTGACTCTATGCAAAGTTGCTTTGGCACCCATTGTGTTTCTGTCTTCTCTTAATTTTTAAATTACATTCAATTCTTTTGGGCCCACACAGTCGACTTCAAGGCAGTGCTGCCACCATCAACTTCCAGGCACCTAACCGTAACCCATACCCTAACTGTAACCCATACCCATACCCTAACCGTAACCCATACCCATACCATAACCGTAACCCATATAACCCATACCATAACCGTACCTCATCACCCGGAGTGAAGAAATACTCTTTTCTGATTGGCTGGCGGGTGGCCTTTAATTCTGAATAACAGGACACCGTTCCATATCAATGCTTATGAATGGTAACTATAACAACCATAGTAGGACAACGGTTGCAGCGCTCTAGAATCTTTGGTTGCAGGCTTCCCAACAATAGAATCAACTGTAAACAAGCTAACTGTCCATGCTAAAGTTGTACAACAAGCTGAACTAGTGAGCTTCTTTTTAAACAGAACCGCGTGTTTCCAGTGTTTACAGTGGCAACCGGGTGATAAGCGGGATAACGGCCTTCGAGGTGTGTCCAGTTATACAGAATTAATGGACTCGGGCGGAGGCAACTCCCCTCTGCAGGAAACAATGTCCATCACCTTTGATGGACATTTATTTCCTTTCGTCTATATTTGACGATGAGGGATTAACATGAATGTCTATCTGACGGACCCCCACGTCGGAAAACAACGCAGAAGGTACACCTTTCTCGTTGGAATTTGACGCCAAGGACCCTTGACCATGCGTCAGACCTTTGACGAGTAGGGAGTGAGACTGGGTTGCTTCTACCCTGCCCTGCTCCAGCTCCAATGGCGGTGGTCTGTCCACCACCCCCAGCTGACTCAGACACGGCTCTTGTTTGCATGCCTGCCCTACCCCCACCTCCCAGCCTCTCCAGCTCTGCATCCCGGTGACACCCAACGACCTAAACCATCACCACCTCACGCTCAACGACCTAAGCCACCATCACCTCACGCCCAACGACCTAAACCATCACCAACACGCCCAACGACCTAAACCATCACCACCTCACGCCCTGCCCCCGCCTGATGCCTCCTTGCCTGTGCTTGCTGAGGTATCCACGACTCTGGCAGCCTTGACAGGGACATCAAGGAGGTGGTCATCCCCCGCCCCCACACCTCCTCAATACTAGTGCAACACTCACCCCCATCATCACAGGCTATCGTACCCCCACCATCACTGGATATTGTACCCCTCCCCCACACGGCGATCACAAACAATGAGGTGACAACGACCTCAGTCAACAGCCATCAGACACACAGATCCCAGATGCACCCCTCGCCCTCCCCTTACACCCCCCATCATCACAACAGATCAAGTGAGAGCCCAACTAAAGAAACTGTGCATCAATAAAGCAGCGGGGCCTGACAGATTGTGTCCAAGGCTACTCAAGGCCTGTGCTGCTGAACTGGGGGAGCCACTGAAGCACATCTTCAATTTGAACCTACGCCTTGGACAAGTTCCAACTGTCACGGTCGGGTCTAGAACTGATTGATGGGGTCAATGTGGAGGTGGTAAGCACCTACAAGTATCTGGGTCTCCACCTGGACAATAAACTGGACTGGTCAGCCAACACTGATGCACTCTACAAGAAAGGGCCGAGCAGGCTGTACTTCCTGAGGAGGCTGCGGTCATTCAATGTGTGCAGCAAGCTCCTCAGGATGTTCTACCAGTCTGTTGTGGCCAGCGTCCTCTTCTATGCAGTGGTATGTTGGGGAGGAAGCACAAGGAAGAAGGACGCGGGGCGACTTGACAGGCTGATAAGGAAAGCTGGCTCTGTAGTGGGAGCTGAACTGGAGTGCATCACTTCAATATCTGACAAAAGGACCCTGAACAAACTGATCAACATCTTGGACAATGAGTGTCATCCACTCCACAGAACTATTGTTAAGCAGAAGAGCCTGATCAGCTGGAGACTTCGCTCACTGCCTTGCACAACAGACAGACTGAGGAAGTCATTTGTCCCCAGGGCCATTGAACTGTTCAATGCTTCACTTAAGGGAAGAGGAGAGATAGACTTCTCTGCATAGTCTGTCTGCCTCTTCACCCCCTCCATGTTTGTATACTGTCTGTCCACTAGCCACTTTTTACCACTGTCTTTCTGCCTCACTGTTTGCGTGCTATATTAGCACATTAGCACATATGCATAACCCCCCCTCCATGCCACAGCCAAACTGTGGCCACACTTATACCTTTTCTTAAAATAGTTATATATATATAGATATATAGACTTATTCTTGCACTGTTGCACTGTTGGACTTACTCATTTGCAGTGTTGGGGACGTTACTTTAAAAAAGTAATTAGTTATAGTTACTCACTACTTGTTCCAAAAAGTAACTGAGTTAGTAACTGAATTACTCTATGATAAGAGTAACTCGTTACCAGGGAAAGTAACTATTTTTTGAGCAGTTTTGAAAAGCCAGTTGAAATTAGTAGAACAGACAGGTGTTTGTAGGCTACATAACTTTCAATATTTATTAGCCTAGATAGATAGATAGATACTTTATTGATCCCCAAGGGGAAATTCAAGATATTGCACAGACCTACGGTTGACTTCAGCCTGTGTCATAGGTTTTTGTTGTGAGGCAGAAAGATCTAGCTTTTGCTGCTTGGAGGACTTTGCTCCGAGTCCTTCTTTGCTAGTGAATGGCGAGCTATCATCTGTGGTGGACAGTGTTGTAATGTAACAAATACTTCGTTACTGTACTTAAGTAGAAATTTCACGTATCTGTACTTTACTTCGCTATTTAAATTTATGTCAACTTCCACTTTTACTCCACTACATTTCCTAGATAAAATGTATACTTTTACTCCGTTATATTTCCACTAAGCATCTTCGTTACTCGCTACTAAAACATGAAATTAGAAGAAATGTGTGCGACTGCAATAAGGGAGGTTTGGCGAATCACTGCTCCTAGATTGCATTACGCACACTCCGCACGCTGCGCGCTCTATTTCAGCTCTTGTTTGTTGCTAAAGGAGGAGGACGCACAACTGAAACCGCCATGGAAGCACGAGCACCTACTGGAGGACCTCCCGTTATCATAGACGACCACCCCGACGATAGTGGTGAACTCGGTAAACAGGGTAGTGGTGAATATAACGTCATACACCGGTGGCCGTATTTGCAAGAAATGTTTCTGTACATCGGCTACCTGCCCTAGCGACCTGTGAAAGGCTATTTATCCATAGCATCGCAGGAGTTGTCTTCAGTCCAAGAAGAGTAAGACTGAATCAGGCCCGGGGTGGGTAATCGGGAGAATTCCCGGTAGGCCGCTTCACTTTTGGGCCGGTCGAGGAAACAAATATTGACATTTGTCACGTTAGTCTATCTTTTTTCTTAAAGTAGGACACGTTCCGCATTCAGTGTATGACACCAATGCAATGCCTCTGCATGGGTTGTAGCCTACGTGAGGGAGTTCTCCCCTCCCAAAAAGAGTTGGTTGGGTCGATATAGCCCGTCTTTTCCAAAAAGTTTTCTCAGATACGGATAGCCAAGCCGGCCCTACAGTAGACACAAGCGTCAGGAAGGATGGATGGTAGAAAGAGGCCAGAAGAGACTGAGCAGCAGATCAACCAGTCGACCACTGAAAATGATGAGCCCGAAATTAGTGATGAGGAGGCCATGACTACAGGGACAAGTAGAGAGGATAAATTAAAGTTATTTAATGTAAGAAAGAGCAATTACCCTACATGATAAACCTATGCCTTGTTTGCTCAGAAGAGGGTGTAGTAAAGGAGTAGGCTAAATCACCAAACAACAATATAGCCTACCCATGCAAACACATGTAGCCCTAGAAATGCTCATGCCACATGACCAAAATGTTCTCCCTACAAGCAGGTAATTTTTTTTTTTTTTGTGAAAGAAATAAGTTATTTATTTTTCATTTCAGAGAATTGTGCCTAAAAAGTCCTAGAAAAGAATGTGATTTGATTTGATGAGTGAGATTAAAAAGATATGGGAACCCTGAATATGCTTTATGCTTTACTATAAGAAAGCCAAAATAAAGTTAACAATAAAAGTTCAAAATAAAACCGCTTGCTTTTTACTTTTTACTTTTACTTCAAATACTTAAGTACATTAAATATCAGAAAATTACTTTTGATACTTAAGTACAGTATATATCAGATACTTTAAGACTTTTACTTAAGTAATATTCTAAAAGGCAACTTTCACTTCTACCAAAGTCTTTTTCTAGAACGATACTTGTACTTTTACTCAAGTATTGCTTTCTAGTACTTTATACAACACTGGTGGTGGAGGTAGGCTATCTGGGTTTTTGGCCACTAGCTTTAGATGCGTGTGTGAGATCCCTCATTAAATTAGAGTTGCTTACAACGGATGTCGACAAAGTCTTCGCTCCTGGACATAATGTAGCCTACACATTACATGCGTGTTCTTGCCTTTGACCACAATGAATTTGAAGTCGTGCTTATATCTCCACCTTGAAAATGCCAACTTTTCATCGGATTGCTCCTGACCTCTGCTGTTTCGTCAAATCTCTACTTTAGCTGTTGCGTGTGTGTGTGGCGCGTGTGCTGGCAAGTGTGTAAAAACACTGGCTCTGATTGGCTATCATGAAGCATGACTCTGCCTTAGCCAATCATAATCGCTTACGTCGTTATTAACCCACCTCCTCACTAGCTGTGAGCCAGGGGTGCGTTCGGATTACACAGTTTATTCAATCAATGCAAAGTAAGTAACGCACCGCATTTAACGTCCAGTAACGTTAACGGCGTTGTAACGTTGTAAAAAGTAATTCATTCGATTACTCCGTTACTGAAAAAATAACGTCGTTACCTAACGCCGTTCTTTTAAACGGCGTTATTCCAAACACTGCTCATTTGCACTATCACCATGACCACTATCACCATTGCACTATCACCGTGACACTCACTCACACAGAGCACCTTACCTTACCTTACTATGCACAGAGAATCACAGGCTCAGTCCCTGCCTCAGTCATTGCAAGCGCCTCTTGATTGATTAATCACCACTATGTGGATACTGTTTTTAGAATTGATTTAGATTAAGTGTTAGTTAGTATAATTTGTATTTTAGTATATTTAGTATATTCTTTATCTTCTACTGTCCCTATTGCTTAGTTGTGTTTTTATATTATATACTTTTAATTACTTTTTCTGCTGTTGTGAATGTGTGTGTGTTGTCTGTATGATACTGAGACCTTGAATTTCCCCTGGGGATCAATAAAGTATCTATCTATCTAACCCTTGACTAACCCTAGCGTCCTCTAGGCAGCGCTGCCTTTAAGTGGACGGTGGCCCAAAAGACCAGATATCCTGATAGTCTTTTGTCATCCGACACCAACGTTGCTGTGTGTGGCTTAGAACACTCTCCTAACTTTTAAATCGATCAGATTTATTTTTTGGATACAATCACAAGTGCTCGACTGAATATTTACTGTGCACACAGGATAGGTATTTCCATTTAAGGCAAGCATTGTGCAAGAGGACTGACCGAGTCCTGTTATCTGTTCTAGGACAGTCCTGTTACCTTTTACCTCCATATGTTAAGATGCAGCATCATGTTTGCGCGTCTGAATGTTGCTAAAAAGGAGAACATGGCAAGCCTTGTGCAAATGAACCTTCTAACGGCCAGTTGGGTTCCTATGGGTCCTTAAAGGAGAATTCCGGTGTGATATTGAAACATGATACCGAGTGTGAACGTATGTCTCATAGCCCATCTCGGCTTGTCCCCTGCACTCCAAAATCTGGCGCTAGTTAGCCGATGCTACCAACAGCTTTTTCAATTGTGGTGCTTCGGCATCGGGCTAGCCATGCAAATAAATCACTGTTTTACACCATTTACGAGGCTCAATTCCAAAAATAATTCCGTGGAAATGCATGGATTCCAGTTGCTGCTACTGGAATCCATGCATTTCCACTGAATTATTTTTGAAATCTGATCCCTTATCATACCTGTTCATTCTTACTCGTCGATCGACTTATCGTGACTAAATTCAAGATGGCTGCAAACGCTAAACTTCTTGAAGATACTGTCTGTATAAATCGTCTTGTAAGTAAACTACCAGTGCTTTTTCAAAGTTCTCAATGTCTCGTTTTAAATGTCAGGGCCCTCGGAAGTCTACCAATGAAGTGTGGAGATACATTGAGCCTCGTAAATGGTGTAAAACAGTGATTTATTTGCATGGCTAGCCCGATGCCGAAGCACCACAATTGAAAAAGCTGTTGGTAGCATCGGCTAACTAGCGCCAGATTTTGGAGTGCAGGGGACAAGCCGAGATGGGCTATGAGACATACGTTCACACTCGGTATCATGTTTCAACACACTTTAGGTCAAAATCACACCGGAATTCTCCTTTAATAGCACTGAGAATTTATGAAAATGAGGGCGGAACTCAAGGCCTTGAAAATGTTTTAAAATAGATATAAATAGACATAGTAAATAGATATAAATAGACATAGTAAATATATATACATAGATATAAATAGACATAGTAAATAGATATAAATAGACATAGTAAATAGATATAAATAGACATAGTAAATATATATACATAGATATAAATAGACATAGGTAAATAGATATAAATAGACATAGTAAATATATATACATAGATATAAATAGACATAGGTAAATATATATACATAGACATAGTAAATATATATACATAGATATAAATAGACATAGGTAATTAAAAGTATTTGAATGTTCTGTTAGAGGAGGCAAGAGAACTATATTGACAGCCATCAGTGAAACATATAGAACAATTGATAAACATATAGCACAACTGATAAGCATTGACACATTTTTTAAATGTTGCCTCTGAGTTTCTGTAAAGTCATTGTAAATGATTTGTAGCGTTTGTAATAAACCTTGATCCACGTCTTAAACTATTGGGTCTTTGATCCACATCTTAAACTATTGGGTCTTTGATCCACTATTGGGTCTTTGATCCACATTTTAAACTATTGGGTCTTTGATCCACTATTGGGTCTTTGATCCACGTTTTAAACTGTTGGGTCTTTGAATTTGAGGGAACTGGACCTGGAAAGTCATTGAATTTTAAGAAGGTGTGGGAACATTGGGTCAGATTATTTGACAGTGTACATGGTTCAAACTGATTAACATTAAAAGAACAGACAAAGGGCACAACATTATTCTTTCTGAAGGACCACTTTCATTTATTTTCCTGTATAGCTGAGAGGTTTCCTGAAACCTACAAATAACTGAACTACACAAAGTAGTTGTGTTTCTCTTTAAAATACAATGTTAGATAGATCCCCAATGATCTACACAAACTAGTCATGTTTCTCTTTAAAACACAATGTTAGATAGATCCCCAATAATCCCCAAGAGGAAATACAAACTTCCAGTCGCTCAGCACCACAATGGTACAAATAACAGTAGAAAAAAACACATCAAAAGAAAAATAGTAAAGATATATATATATATATATATTTGTATATATAATGGGCTTTGTATGTGTATATATATATATATATATATATATATATATATATATATATATATAAATATAACTGCTAGGGCCTTCACAAAGTCAATCAATACTGTGCTATCCTATTATCCTACAGTACTAATCAATCAATCAGACCAGTCCTTGCACTGTTAACATGTCCAGGCATTTGCTCCACCATGTTACTACACTGAAATAGCATATTTTGTCACAGCAATAAATATATCCAACAGAATCATGTAAGATGAAGACTGGTTTATATGGTGACAACTGTTGACAACTATACCCTTACAATTGATAAAACAGATATCATTTCACTAAATCAGTGATTTATTACATTGGTGGGAAGTTATAACATTACCTTTTTTAACCTTCCCACCAACGTAATAACTTCCTACAAACGTAATAATTATTGGGTTATGTTGGTGGGAAATGATTACGTTGGTGGGAAGTTATTACGTGTGTGTGTGTGTGTGTGTGTGTGTGTGTGTGTGTGTCCCACCCTGCGTCCGCCCTTCCGTATGAGCACTGCCTGCTTGGTGTCCTCCTTAGCCTTCTCCACGTACTCCTGAGCACTGCACACGTTCTTCTCTATGTTGTTCACCAGCTCCCCCTGCAGGACGCAGTGGGAAACAGCAGTCAGCACGTCTATTTATACACAGTCACTGAGACGCTCCAGCT